>NC_140184.1:49308775-49413775 GCF_963971535.1 Notolepis coatsorum | reverse complement strand
GTATTCTGCCACTGTGTACTCTCTGTTTAGGGCCAAATAGCATTTCAATTTCTTTCCAATGTGTCTCTCTCTCTCTCTCTCTCTGTACACTGTATATTGACTGTAGAACGGGAGCTCTCTCTCGCTCTCTCTTTTGCTATATGTTGACTGTATCATGCCCCGCCTCGGGCAGCGCTATTATTTAAGAATATGTTGACTGTATAAAAAAATAAAAAATAAAAAAAAATATATATATATATATATATATATATAATTTTTTTTTTTTTTTTTTTTTTTTTACCTTGGGGGGGGGGGGGGGGGGGGGGGCCTCGCGTTAAATCTCGCACAGGGCCTCGCATTTCTCCCAGGCTGCCCTGCACACACACACACACACACACACACACACACACACACACACACACACACACACACACACACACACACACACATATTATTAATTTCATCGTAATCATTCAAAGTAATGTGAATGTGCAGAGCATCATCATAGTGTGTGTCAAGAAGAGTCACATTCAGTCCAAACCCTACAAGCATCTGAGACAGCAACCTGGACTCCCAGGAAACACAACAACAAGCCAACATCAACCAGAACAAATAGGATTCATGTACCGCTGCTCACCACCAGTGTTGTGCTAGTTACTGAAAAATAGTAACTCAGTTACTTTACTAGTTACTCATTTCAAAAGTAACTCTGTTACGTTACTAGTTACTTACACCCAAAAGTAATGCGGAAAAGTAACTATTTAGTTACTTGAAGAAGAAAAAAATTGCTCCCATGCAGCCAGATACAGATACTCAAAATCGGTTGATCAACTTGACAGTTTCCATTCACATCACTGAACTCTGCTAAGCAATGTGGTCTAGAATATACAAACACAAATCTGACACAAACACAAATGTCCCGACGTAATAAGAAATGCACCGTGCCTAATTGCTCGGGGAGGTTGAGCGCAGGCACGTTTAGGTTGCGCGCATGCACGTTTAGGTTGAGCGCATGCACGTTTAGGTTCTAGGTTGAAAATAAGTGCTTGAGGAACAGCATTGATATCTGTCGCCGGAGCGTTTCATTATAACAGTCTTGCAACGTTGTTTAAGATATCAATCGTGCATTGCAACGTTAGAATAGTTAGGATATCAATTGTGCATGAAAGGACTATATTTATATTGTTTGATTAGTATTGATGAGATTCCCTGGCAGATTTGTAGTCAAAATGCGTTGATTAACTTGAGTTTCCATTAATTTACATTCACATCACTGCACTCACCAGTGTCTGTCGAGATGTAAAGTTAGTCCAGCAGCCCCTTAAAAATTGTCTTTGTTTAATTTCCATGTTGTACTGTATATTCTCTCTCCAAGTAGTTGGAAAAAGTTTTCCGTCCCATTTGCTGTGTGTCGCCTCGTATCATTCTATGCGGGTGGCGAGTGGATTTGGATGAGTCCTCGTAGTTAACGTTATACTCCAGTATCTTTGAGCCAAAACACAAATGACATAACCAAAACGTTATTTTCTTTTCGCTCGACAAAAGAGAAATACGCAGTAGCTGCCTGGGCGCTGCCATTATCAGTCAGGAATCTCAGGAATAGTAAACAAAACACGCCCCCAGCATAGCGTTCCCCGCAGCCAGGCAGACAGGATATGAGGATAATAATAATAATAATAATAATCACTACCGCTCGCTATCAATCTACGCCGTATATAACGCAAATAACGCAGTGACGAACCATTCAGTAACGTAAGTAGCGTTACTGAATTTCAAAAGTAATGCGTTAGAGTACTAGTTATCGCCAAAAGTAACTTCGTTACTGTAACGCGTTACTTTGTAACGCGTTAGTCCCAACACTGCTCACCACCAGGGTTAGGGTTAGTGAGCAAGTGACCCAGTTCCGTCTTTCTGTCTGACCACAATGCAAGAGCAGAGGCAGACTGAGGCGACCACGTGCCAAACCAAACTGTGACGCGATCAGCACTTATGTCTATTAATAACCAAATGTTTTTTTTTTACCATCTTTAACACATTGTGGGCGGAATCCAGAAAGGGTTTGCACAGCTTTTTCCGACGCAAAGCCGGTGCAAATAGCGCTGAAACACAGTTTGCTATCCACAGAGGAGGCGCAATGGGTGAAATGAGGTGGTAACTGCATTCCGTCAGCATTGCGTCCGGTGCAATTAGCTTGTATTTAAATGAGGTAATATGGGTGGAACGTGTATCCCTTTCTATGCAAATGAGCCTCGTCCAAAAATGCTCCTAATCCACAAAGCCAGGCGCAAATTGCACAGAGCAGTTAACGCTACGCACCTACCATCTTCACAGACATGGTGGTAACTAAGCGCAAAACCCTAAGCGCTATAAAGGGGCATCATACCAGCGTCACAGGTGATCATGGCAGCAGTAATTGAATCCAACGAAGTACCGGAAGTAAACAAGTCGCCATTACAGTGGTTGCCCAGTACGCAGTACCTACAATACGCGGCGCATATTTTATCATTTTAACATTATTCAACATTACTGTTGACAAGCAACAATTTCTAGGAAATCGGGAAGAAGCTGTGTAGTCCTCGGCTGCTCAAACCGTAGTGGCAAACTTCAAGTTTTGAAAAAGACTGAATGCGAAATACACAAGCCTTTACTTCATGAAGACTGCTCCTGTCTGAGACCATACCGTTTACATAGATTCCCTGGCCGTGCAGAGGACCAATATATTCGCCAGAAGTGGATTAAGAATAACAACAGAAAGGACTTTGTTCCCACTAAAAACTGCACGGTAGGTTTTGTTTAACAGTTGACAATCTCACAATGACTAACATTAGTATACAGCTGCCTAGCCTAGCCAGCTGCCTAGCCTTAACACTTTGTTTGCCGTTCACATAGAGCTACGTTTCTGTGGCCCGACCGTTGAGTGCCGGAAACGTAGATCTTCGTTTCTGTTTCGTTATTTCTTTTATTCGCTATTGCCATTCATAATCCATCGAGGCACCTTGTGCAATGCATGCTGTACTGAATGTGTCTGAGATTGCAGACGGTCAATACCGCCGCCTAACACCTTGCGGCCGCTATTGCACTCCATTTGAAACGATGTGGTTTCTTTTCTCTACCGAGCTGCGGCGTGGGGGCAGGTTCTAAACATCTTTTTGCAGTACATCAGAGACCAGGTAAGGACTCTATATTACCAATCTTGCGTTGATCCGAAAAAGAATTCCCTGCGATCGCTCTGTGTCTACGCTCTGTGTAGTATGTGTGTGTGTTGTGTCCCGTTGGTCACATCATGGCACAGATGGGCGCCCCGCTCCAAGCCCCCTTTAATGTGTGCATGATGAAAGATAATACCGATAATCTAGCGTTGATTTCAGATTGATTGTTGATCCAAGCGAGGAATGGCAACGTGTTTAGTGAATTCCAATAAAACGCTGTTTTCGTGTCTTTCCCTGGGATTACTCAGAATCACTCAAACTATACTCATATTCATCACGGTATAAAACGGAAATGTACAGATGAAAAAAAGATGAAAGGCGCTCGCCACTAATGCAGGAGATGCTGGGTTCGAGCCCAGCTCTCGCCGTTGCTACCAGCTTGGCTGGTCGTTCATACTAACACAATTGGCAGTGTTAGGTGTGGGAAAGCTGGTGGGTGGGGATTGGACGTTGTGGACAGCGACTCCTACAGGTCGGTTGGTGCGCCTGTACAGCAGAATCAGGAAGTAACAGGGGCAGCGTGAGCCTCCCACGCGTTACTCGTCGCCACTGAGAGATCGCGCTGTACAGGTGAAAAGATGCGACAGCTGCCTCTTCGTGTACCGGACGGGACACGTGATGCAAGGCTTGGTCCTCACTGCAGCCGACCAGTGGGAGGCATAGTCTAGCAACATTCGAGACAGGGGAGGGGAGAATTGAAGGGAGAATTGGCGAGGCGAAAATTGGGATGGGAGAACATTTTAAAAATAAGGATAAAAAGTGGATAAAAAAATGAAAAAATTATCTGTTTTTTGCATGTTGACTGGAAAAAACTCACTGACAATCGAAAACGTTATTAGATCCATAGCTATAATATTTAATATAGTTTTTAGCACTGCAAACACTGCATTCTCCCCATTGAATAGAACGCTGGCACTGATGGCCCACAGTGCCCCCTGCTGACTGGCAATCAATGTGTTAACATGGTGAAACACGTCTTTAAGCTAACACTGCGTAGCTAACATTAGTGCTCTGCGGTGGTCGCACATAATAAATTAACTCATCAGTTAAAGTTAGATTGATTTAGAAAATCGACAATCTTGCAAAAGCATACATTTCTTAACTCAAGGGGTTATTTTTGCATCTCACATTGTTGAAAAGCCTTGAGGTCACATTCAACAGGTGTCTGTCGTTTCGAGGGACCATAACGTTAACTTGACAGAAATGTGGATATGCTTTATTTGAGCAGTTGCTAACGTTACCTTATCTGAAGCAGCCGGACCTCTCATCTTTTTAGGCTAACATGTGGCCCCTTTCAGGACTGCTGCTCTGCTGATTGTCATTCTGACATAACTGCAGTAAACAAACTAACGTTAAACCTAAGTTAACTTACCAGTAAGTTGTTCAGTACAGCAACAGACAGGCTGAAATCATGACGTTAGTTCTGCACATGGTTCTGGATAATTATCCCACCAAAATAAAAGTCTTAATGAAATAAATTAATCCGTTATCACGAGAAAACAATCTTTGTTATCTCGAGATAACAAAATAATAAGTCGTTATCACGAGAAAACGGTAATACAATAATGTGTAAAGACGTGGCCGCGACCGGAGTGTTGAATGTCCCGTGACTAAGACAGGGAGGACGTGACCCTCTTTGCGCCGCCCCTGTGCCTCAAATAGATCCGCTATCAACTCTATCTTTAATCTTTCAAAATGTTCAGTTGCTATCGCTATTAGCTCTATCTTTAATCTTTCAAAATGTACAGTTGCTATTGCATGCACTCATCTGTGTTTCACCACACACATGAGTGCATGCTTACCAACTGTCCGTCTGCAACACTACTATCACCAACATCTAAGAAGGGAGATCCCCCCTTGAATGGCCCTTCTAAGGTTTCTCTCCTCCACACTGCCTGTGGAGCTTTTTTCCCTATTGTTAGGTTTTAGTGAGTTTTTCCTTACCTTCGCGTGGGGTATGTCTGGGAGTGCTTGCATTCTTTCATTTATTTGCATTCATCTAAAAATGTTTGGACCTTATGGTGTTCTTGTTCTGTTCTTGACTTATTGTTATGTTTTCTTCTTGACTTGTTTAAAGAAGACCTGTACGGCCCATGGGGACATTAACGTGTGTTGTCGGGCCCTATAAATACATTTTATTTGATTTTATTTGATTTATCGGCTTCCGTATGATAGTTCACCTCAGTTCTCCCTCTCTCCACCGGCATGTAACTCAACCCCCCCTACTGGTTGAGCTAGCTCGCAAAGACGGAGCAGATACTGTGCGCAAACCCCGAGCAGTTAAGGGTGCAATTAGCACTGCGCAATCCATTCTTTAAGTAGATCGATGTTAACAAGGAATGAGAACCCGGAGGCAAGTTAGCCAACACCCAATAAACAGCACAAAGCTTATGCTTCTTTCGCGAGGTGCCAAGGGGGTTACAGGTTTCAAAGTCATCCACATACAAATTTTGGATGATAGTTGGCTTTTCTCCAGCGAGGAAACTATTACCCTTAAATAGGGAACCATCTCTTGAGGACTTGTACTGATATGTGCCTTCCTGTCTTTGATGGCACTCAACAACGTTATCAATGATATCCCTTCGACCCAACAGTTGCTGCAGGGACTTCAATAATAGGACATATTGGAAACTGCGCTTGTTTTTACGATCTAGAATGTATTCCACTGGCTCTACAACACTGAAGTTCTCCTTGTAATACTGCTTACGCAGATGTGCTGTACTTAGGGGGCCACCTTTTTGTATGGACCTTTGCACAGGATTACCAGAATAAATTGCATTAACAGTTTCTCTAATTGTACATTCATCAACAGTGAGGTTTTTCTGATGAAAGATGTCACTCACAATGTCACAAGATAATGGAACAGGTGCAGAAGAAATCAAATGATGGAGTTCCCCTAAAAACACATCAAGAGCAGTGCTTGGTACATGGACCAAATGCTCCAACTTCAGCAAAGCAGCTGCAAATCCTTGCTCTGACAAGAACAAGTTACAGGTTGAAAAAACCCTCAGCTCGGAACTAGGCAGAATCTGCATATGGCTCGCTGATAACAAACTATCATTACACATGGGCAAAACAGAGTCCATTCTCTTCGGTTCAAATAACAAACTCAGCAAGACCGACGGCTTCTCAGTTACAGTGGGTGACAATATTGTCACAAGGAAAGATGAAATTACCTACCTGGGTTCCATCCTAGAGGCTAATCTCTCCTGTGACAAAATGGCATCCAATGTAATAAAAAAAGTCAACCAACGAACTCGATTCTTGTACCGGATCTCCTCTCTGGTAAACAAGAATACCCTGAAGACTCTGGCAGGAGCACTCATTCAGGGGTACTACGACTATGCTTGCACCTCATGGTACCAAAGCACCTCAAAGGCGCTAAAAACAAAATTACAAACATCTCAAAACAAACTGGTCAGACTACTGCTTGACCTTACTCCTAGAACCCACCTCACCCCTGCCCACTTTGACAACCTAGGATGGCTTAGAGTAGATGACAGAGTACAGCAACTTGCAATGGGCCTGGTCTACAAGATACACTACACGACCAAGGTACCCATGTACATGGCAAAATACTTCCCAAAGGTCAGTGAATACCACGATCACAACACCAGAGGGAGCTCCACAAATCATGTTAAACCCAGATTCGGCTCAAATAAGGGACTAAACACGTTTCGCAATTATGCCACATCAATGTGGAACGCCCTACCCAAAGCTGTAAAGGAATGTGGATCACTACCCACTTTCAAAACCTCTCTCAAGAGACACCTACGGGAGACTGCAATTCAACACTGGCCCCTGTAAATATCCTAACCCAACCCCCTCCAATGTACAGTCATTTACCTAGTATGGTTTTGTCAATAGTCCAATGTACAATTTTGTTTGTTTGTACAGAGTCTCCCCCCCCTCAATGTACAGTTTTGCTTGCTTATACAGTGTGCCCCCCCCCCCTCCAACCACCTCCAATGTAAATTACCCAGTATGGTTGTCAATATCCCAGTGTACCCAACCCCCCCCACCCAACCTCCTCCAATGTACAGTTTCTACGTCAAATGTATATACTCCCTTTTCTACGTCAAATGTATATACTCCCTTTTCTTGACTCCTTCTGTATCACAAACGGTACTGTATTTGCAAATCTGGTATGTCATAAATGTATAGATGTAGCAGTACTGACTATCTGTATGTCATGTATGTCATATATGTCCTGATGAATTGAAAATGGGGGACCCTGGTGGAAACAAGACGAAAGTCTTTCTCTGGTCTGCATCCCCTTAACAATTGTGTGTATTGAGCTGTACTGTATTGTACCCATTCTGCAATCTGTTAATAAAGTTTTCAATCAATTCAATCAAACTCTATGACCTCCTGCAAGTCCTCAGTATGAGAATGACTACTTGAAGGAATGGCAGTATCTGACTGCTCCACACACTCCTGACTATTTGCCTCCAATTCATTCAGAGATGCTATCGTAGTTACAATCACTCCAGGTTTAAAATCAACCAATGTGTGATGGCAGTGTTTTCTGTTTTTGTGTGACTTAAATGTGCCAGAAATGTTTGTTTTAAAGTCACAGCCTAAAAACATACAATCAACCGTCTCACTTCTTTTGAGATGTGCATTTATATGACAAAAATCATCCTTATCTGATGCTAAATCCCTGCAAGCACAAAGGCTGCAACTGAATATTGCCTTCTCTTTCTGAGTGACCCCAGTGGAATGGGTTTTATTGTGGTGGACAATAAGGGCATTCCACGTCTTAAATGTACATGGGCAGTGCAGGTACGTACATGGAAAGGGATAACTACTACCAAATTGTGGATGCCTTAACGTGTAGTGATGCAAAAGCTTGAACCTACTTGATACAGTTTCTGTGCACCCCTTACATCTCCATATTCCCAGCACCTAACCCTGTAATATAAATCAAGACCATCATTAGTTACATTATTAAAGCTCTGATCACTAGGCCTAATTATAATAAAAAAGGTCTACTGCACTAACAATTCAAAACATTATGGAAATGTACTAGTGCTATCAATTCATAAATAATGGATATATCTTTAAATACAAGGACAAACACTAACCAGCTAAATGTGTTTTAATGTGTTATGATGCTGTTAAAGAATGCCTTAATAGTGATGCAAAAGCTTGGGACCTACTTGATACTTTCTGTTACATTCCTAGCACCTGTAACAGAAATCAAGACCATCATTAGTTACATTATTAAAGCTCTGATCTCTAGGCCTAATTATAATAAAAAGGTCTACTGCACTAACAATTCAAAACATTATGGAAATGTACTAGTGCTATCAATTCATAAATAATGGATATATCTTTAAATACAAGGACAAACACTAACCAGCTAAATGTGTTTTAATGTGTTATGATGCTGTTAAAGAATGCCTTAATAGTGATGCAAAAGCTTGGGACCTACTTGATAATTTCTGTTACATTCCCAGCACCTGTAACATAAATCAAGACCATCATTAGTTACATTATTAAAGCTCTGATCTCTAGGCCTAATTATAATAAAAAGGTCTACTGCATGGGCGGTCAGGTTGTGTAGCGGAGATTGCGTTCGTCACCAAACGCCGGAGACGCTGGAATCGCCTGTTCGAATCCAGCTCACAGCTCCGGCATTGTCACCAGCTTGGCTGGCCGTTCACACTAATACAATTGGCTGTATTAGAGGGTGGCAAAGCTGGCGGGGTGGGTCCGGGTCGTTGTAAACAGCGACTCCTACAGTTCGGTCGGGGCGCCTGCTCAGCGCGGATAGGATCTAAGGGGGGTAGTGTGATCCTTCCACACGTTACACCCTCTCAGTGAGAGTCCGCGCTGCCAGGTGAAAATAAGCGGTTGATTGGCTAGACGTGTGTCGGAGGAAGCACGTGATCGTCGTGATAGCCTCCACTCTCCCAGACCGACTGTGGGGGGTAAGTGCGCAGCGACCAGGAAACGTAATCATTTAAGGTAACCAACTTGCGTCTAGCCACGCCCCCGCGGCGACGCAGCAGCGGCAGAGCGGAGCGGCAGCGCGGAGCTCTGCCGCGGCAGCATTATGCAGCCGTAATTCCCCATCTTTTAACATCGACGGCTAGCTCAACTGGTTCGCCGCCTTGCTGTGGATCCTGCGGTGCGTTGGTGACAAGTTCGAAGCCCTTCTATTTTTTTTTTATTTTTTTTTAACATGCATTCTTTCGCCGGTTAAGTTTAGGCATTGTTTCGGAGTTGGTTAAGGTTAGGGTTAAGGTTAGGCATTGTTTCGGAGTTGGTTAACGTTAGAAGGGTTAAGTTTAGGCGCTGTTTCGGAGTTGGTTAAGGTTCGAGTTTGTCGCAGAGAATGGCAATGGAATGCAGCCTATTTCCGCACTGCCGCTCTCTCGCGCTGCCGCGGTCACATGGGCGTAGTGGCCAATCAGAGAAACGCTGAACACAAGTTGGTTGCCTAAAATATTCACGCGACCAGGAAGGGGATTGGGAATTGGCATAACGACTAACATTGGGATGGGAGAAAATCGGAGGGAAAAGGAGGGAAAAAAAAAAAAGAAAACAAAAAGAAAAAAAAGGTCTACTGCACTAACAATTCAAAACATTGTGGAAATGTACTAGTGCTATCAATTCATAAATAATGGATATATCTTTAAATACAAGGACAAACACTAACCAGCTAAATGTGTTTTAATGTGTTATGATGCTGTTAAAGAATGCCTTAATAGTGATGCAAAAGCTTGGGACCTACTTGATCATTTCTGTTACATTCCCAGCACCTGTAACATAAATCAAGACCATCATTAGTTACATTATTAAAGCTCTGATCTCTAGGCCTAATTATAATAAAAATGTCTACTGCACTAACAATTCAAAACATTATGGAAATGTACTAGTGCTATCAATTCATAAATAATGGATATATATTTAAATACAAGGACAAACACTAACCAGCTAAATGTGTTTTAATGTGTTATGATGCTGTTAAAGAATGCCTTAATAGTGATGCAAAAGCTTGGGACCTACTTGATCATTTCTGTTACATTCCCAGCACCTGTAACATAAAGCAAGACCATCATTAGTTACATTATTAAAGCTCTGATCTCTAGGCCTAATTATAATAAAACGGTCTACTGCACTAACAATTCAAAACATTATGGAAATGTACTAGTGCTATCAATTCATAAATAATGGATATATCTTTAAATACAAGGACAAACACCAACCAGCTAAATGTGTTTTAATGTGTTATGATGCTGTTAAAGAATGCCTTAATAGTGATTCAAAAGCTTGGGACCTACTTGATAATTTTTGTTACATTCCCAGCACCTGTAACATAAATCAAGACCATCATTAGTTACATTATTAAAGCTCTGATCTCTAGCCCTAATTATAATAAAAAGGTCTACTGCACTAACAATTCAAAACATTATGGAAATGTACTAGTGCTATCAATTCATAAATAATGGATATATCTTTAAATACAAGGACAAACACTAACCAGCTAAATGTGTTTTAATATGTTATGATGCTGTTAAAGAATGCCTTAATAGTGATGCAAAAGCTTGGGACCAACTTGATAATTTCTGTTACATTCCCAGCACCTGTAACATAAATCAAGACCATCATTAGTTACATTATTAAAGCTCTAATCTCTAGGCCTAATTATAATAAAAAGGTCTACTGCACTGACAATTCAAAACATTAAGTTTAAGTTTCTTTAATAGTTGTCATACAGAAGTACAGAATACTTTCATACAAAATGCTTCTTACTGTTACGCTCCAGAGACTGTGCTAGACAAGATAGTATCAAATAACATAGTATAGCATGTAGTTTAGAAAAAGAAAATGAGGTCACAGTGTTCGGTATAGACATATGTACAATGTTCTGAGTTACCATATAATATACAATACTATGCAGTGTACTAATGTACAGTACTATATAGTGCAAAGCAGAAATGGGATGAGGTACAATTTAGGTACAATTTACAGTAAGGTGTACGAGTTGTAGTGCAATCCTTCATCAATAAATATAAAGTGTGGGGAGTGGGTGCTACAGTGTGTTTGTTTAAAGTGGGTGTGTGCTATAAAGTGTGTGGAGTGGGTGCTACAGTGTGTTTGTTTAAAGTGAGTGTGTGCGTGTGGATGTGTGTGCTATGTGCGTTTGGTGGTTGTTGTTGTGTGGGGGAGGATCTATGGTGGTTGGAAATGTACTAGTGCTATCAATTCATAATTAATGGATATAACTTTAAATACAAGGAGACAATTTGACCATAGACACCATGAACCTGAAACAAACAATAATTTCACTGATCACTGCAGTGTTGAGCTTATTTCTGTTCATCAATGGGACTTCATTTAGCTAGCTAGTAGTTAGACAATATAACACAGTGAGCTAGCTAGCTAGCTAAGTAACGTTAGGGCCCAGTCACACATTCACAAAATTATTGCGGGAGAAAATGCACCTCCCATTCTATTTTTCGCATATGTGTGACCGGGCCCTAATTAACCATAGCTAACGTTGGCTAGCTAGCTACCCAGGTACATTAAGCATACGTTAGCTAGAGGCACTAACTAACGTTGGCTAGCTACCCAGCTACATTAAGCATGCGTTAGCTAGAGGCACTAACTAACGTTAGCTAGCTACCCAGCTACATTAAGCATACGTTAGCTAGAGGCACTAACTAACGTTAGCTAGCTGCCCGGCTACATTAAGCATGCGTTAGCTAGAGGCACTGACTAACGTTAGCTAGCTACCCAGCTATATTAAGCATGCGTTAGCTAGAGGCACTGACTAACGTTAGCTAGCTACCCAGCTACATTAAGCATGCGTTAGCTAGAGGCACTAACTAACGTTAGCTAGCTACCCAGCTACATTAAGCATACGTTAGCTAGAGGCACTGACTAACGTTAGCTAGCTGCCCGGCTACATTAAGCATGCGTTAGCTAGAGGCACTGACTAACGTTAGCTAGCTACCCAGCTATAAGCATACCTTGGCACTAACTAACGTTAGCATAGCTTGTCTATATGTAAGTTTATTCACCGTGATTGGCACCACGACAAGTGACATTTTGGCATGGCCCATGGACTAATAGAGGAAATCTCGCCCAGTGCCCACTTGAACACCAACATAAATCTATTTGATGAACTTACTTTCAATTCGGGAGTTCTTTCTCAAAAGACAAATTTTCAGTTCTTCTCTCAGAGTCCATCACACTTTCTGGCGGTCGAATACTATTTCCGGTATACTATTTCCGGTTGGTGACTCAACTCAATTTAACTGAGTTGTCAGTTTTCAATCAATGCAAGAGAAACCAGTAAATTCAACATTCTCCATAAACAACGGAAGTTTACTTGATTAAAACATGATCACAAAAGGATTATAAATTAATTAGTTGAATGCACTAACTGTATTTGTGTAAATTCAAAGACCTGCTCTTTCCCGTTTTTTCAGTGTATGGGTGAATTATGGGGGGGCTTGTGTAGTGATTGTTAATTGTACATAATTCACCCATGGAACTATTGTTAGGAACATTGGTTCCGCCTGAACATTATACCTGGTGGCACTACCTGCCACCACACGTGAGTCGACTGCAAGCAACGTAGCAGTAGCATGTTGTATTTCTGTGCTTAATAAATACTATTTGCTCTGCCTCGAGCCACCGTCTCCGACTCCCATCTCTCGGCACTACAATGTACATTATACCTGTTATGTCTTATTCTTATTACTTGTATTATTGCACAATCGCTGTGGGCATGACCACCCGCATTTCACTGTATGCCCTGTATGCCGTGACAAATAAAACTCTTGACTTGACTCTTGACTTGACTTGACTTTCTCTTTATTGAGACAATAGGAAGACTCCAAATACAGGATATCTGATTCAATATGAGCAGTGTACTACAGACAGGTATCATACCTTTAAACACGGGTTATCTGTTTCAATATCAGAAGACATATTTTCTGGAATTGAGAATAATATTTTTCTTTTCAATTGACTTTTTTTGTTACAGTAAATAAAAGGCCAATTTGTAGACTGAAGGGCTTTCTGCAGCAGAAAAGTCATATCTCTTTTGCTCTAACAGACATAAAACGGCCTAAGTTGTGTGTGTGTGTGTGTGTGTGTGTGTGTGTGTGTGTGTGTGTGTGTGTGTGTGTGTGTGTGTGTGTGTGTGTGTGTGTGTGTGTGTGTGTGTGTGTGTGTGTGTGTGTGTGTGTGTGTGTGTGTGTGTGTGTGTGTGTGTGTGTGTAGCAGCACAAGACAGACGAAGCCTTTGACTGAGAGCTGGTTATCAGATTTGATTGAATAGAGGTCAGCGCGAGCAGGCTAGTCCTGAGGACACGGGACAATGCCCCCACGACCAAAACCCATCACCCATCCTTCCTACCCCCCCTTCCCCTCCACCCTTCCCCCTAGCTTCCTCTCCTTTCCCCTTCTCCTGAGTGAGCGCTCATTAGATTACAGCCACGCTCGTGACCGTGAGGATCCTCCATCACTTTTACCAGTAAACTCCATTCCCTATAGGCTCTCGCCAGGCAGGAAGCCATGAGGCCAGCACACATACAGACCCAACAGCAAGCTGGTGGAGGATACAGTACTGTTAGCTGACACGAGACAACCCAGGACAGACATCATGTAAGTCAATCATGTGAGGTTGCGGAATCACGCCTTTTCTCTTTTACACATGCACGCGTGTGAGCAAAGATTTGCCACATTATGAAATAACACCTACAGATCAACAATGATACATACACGCCTATGACATATGCTAGTGCACCAGGGTCATATGGGTTTTTACTAGTGCTGTCAGGCGATACAAAAAGATTTGTAATGAATTAATCGAATTAATCGCATTTTTATCGCATAACCATTTTAGGCCTGATATTCTATATTCTATAATCATATTTCAAATGGCATGTGTCCGGATGGCAGAATTCAGTACTGTATGTACAAAAGCCTAGTAACAGACACAGTATTTCTGACACTGGGATTACATTCCCTGAGATCCATAGATGTCCCTAGAATCAGATACCAAGAACATGCAAATGGACCATAAAAGTCTGTAAATGTGTATTCTACATTATTATGGAATGAATGAGATTAAAAAATATTTAATAAAGAAAAAACATTTTTAATAAATTTTGAGTACATTTTCATAACACAATCATTTGCTGTGTAATTAATTAATCTAATTAACGCGATAAACTGACAGCCCTAGTTTTTACAGTCAGAGCTCTCTGCCCCCCCCCCCCCCCCCCCCCCCCCCCGAGAAGCACAGAGAAGGGAGGGGGGTTGGGGGTGGATTGTGAATCAAAGAGCATCCTGATTGGCCAGGCCTTGACTGGATGACCGCAGAGGGCCATGGGGTTGGTGACCTCACAGGCCTGGTGCAGAGTCAATTCTCCCCTGGGTCAAAAGTCAAAGGAGTAAGAGCAGCAGCAGCAGCCGAAGAGGAAGAAGCTGCAGGGCCCAAATGCATTTGAGCATCTCGCCCGTGTGCTGCCAGCCAGACATTGACACACACACACACACACACACACACACACACACACACACACACACACACACACACACACACACACACACACACACACACACACACACACACACACACACACACACACACACACACACACACACACACACACACGCGCGCGCGCGCGCGCCTGATAGAAAATGTGAGAGGAGAGGTGAGGATGAGGGCCTTGATGGGGGCTGATCGGGTGATGGGAGGTAAGGTGCAGGGGAGGGTGGGAGGAGAGGGGGATGTTGAAAGAGGATGGAGGAAAGAGGGGGTCGCTGGTCCTCTGAATGCCTTTGACCCGAACACTGACCCCCTGCTGAACGCCCCCCTCCTGCACTGACTGATAGACAATAATGATTGTGTGTGTGTGCATGTGTGTGTGTATGTGTGTGTGTGAGAGTGTGTCTCCCACAAACACCGTTTTCAGACAGCTTGAGGCATCGAGAGATGGAGTTAGCACAAACACATATCTGTCTATGGCTTGTAGAGGGAAACACCATCTATCTCTCCATTTAGACTTCTGCCTGTCTATTTATTTGTGTCGATCTGCTTCATCCATCCATCCCTCTTATATCCATCTATTACTAGGAGGCTGTGGTCTGGTGTGGAGGGAGGCTGAAGTGTGGTGTGGAGGGGACTCGGGAGGCTGTAGTGTGTAGTGTGGTGTGGAGGGGACTCGGGAGGCTGTAGTGTGGTGTGGAGGGGACTCGGGAGGCTGTAGTCTGGTGTGGAGGGGACTCGGGAGGCTGTTTTGTGGCGGGTTGGGAGAAGAGGAGGTTCTTTGAGAACGACCACAAGACACTGTTGATTGAATAATTAATGTGCACCTTCATTTAACCCACAGCAACACTACACCACCACAGAAAGGTTTGCCTTTGATCTCCTCCCTTCACCTCAATTCAGACGGAGCCCTAGTACCCTGGCGGGGGGGGGCTGCTGCTGTACGCCATAGGGAGATCAGTTTAAATGTAACGTAACAAGGAGGATGGTGGCCAGGTAGGCGGTTGTCTTTCTCATTTCCCCTTAAGTCAAGGAGGGATGCATGAGATAATTTCTGCTAACCAGGGGGAAGCCCTCTGCCCTCATCCACTCCACCTTCCTCCCCTTCACCCTCATCCCCTCCTCCTTCCTCCCCTTCGCCCTCATCCCCTCCTCCTTCTTCCCCTTCGCCCTCATCCCCTCCTCCTTCCTTCCCTTCGCCCTCATCTCCTCTGCCTACATCCGCCTTCCTCCCTTTCGCCCTCATCCCCTCCTCCTTCCTGCCCTTCGCTCTCATCTCCTCTGCCTACATCCGCCTTCCTCCCTTTCGCCCTCATCCCCTCCTCCTTCCTCCCCTTCGCCCTCATCCCCTCCTCCTTCCTCCCCTTCGCCCTCATCCCCTCCTCCTTCCTTCCCTTCGCCCTCATCTCCTCCGCCTACATCCGCCTTCTTCCCCTTCACCCTCATCCCCTCCTCCTTCCTCCCCTTCGCCCTCATGTGTGTGTGTGTGTGTGTGTGTGTGTGTGTGTGTGTGTGTGTGTGTGTGTGTGTGTGTGTGTGTGTGTGTGTGTGTGTGTGTGTGTGTGTGTGTGTGTGTGTGTGTGTGTGTGTGTGTGTGTGTGTGTGTGTGTGTGTGTGTGCAGAGCACTAATTATAGCTCTCTACAAGTCTCAAATAAAGTCTCCATCATCATCTATGCAAGCTAGAAATATGGTGGGCCAGCTGACCTCTCTCTCTCTCTCTGTCTCTGTCTCTGTCTCTGTCTCTTTCTCTCTCCCTCTCTCATCAGATCTGTACCGTGCCACCTTTTCTCTCATCTTCTGGTTAGCCATCCTTGACCTCTGCCCTCTTTAGTGATCATGCTAATGTGCCCCCCCCCCCCCCCACACACACACACACACACACACACACACACACACACACACACACACACACACACACACACACACACACACACACACACACACACACACACACACACACACACACACTCCCCCAAACATCAGCTGAGTGGCTGAATGGTCCTGACAGCGTGGAGAAACACAGCTGTTTTAAAACATAGTGAGATGAGACTTTAATGTGTGTGACCAGCAGCTCCCGCTGACATCCAAGCACTACTAGTAACAAAGAAAACACCCCCACACAAGAATTCACACACACCCCCACACAAGAATACACACACACCCCCACACAAGAATACACACACACCCTCACACAAGAATACACACCCCCACACAAGAATACACACACACCCACACAAGAATACACACACACCCCCACACAAGAATATACACAACCCCACACAAGAATGCACACACACCCCCACACAATAATACACACACACCCCCACACAAGAATATACACACACCCCCACACAAGAATACACACACACCCCCACACGTGCATACACACACAAATGCATGCACACACACCACAAGTTACACAGTTAGTGCATGTTACAAACATGACAAACACACCATGGCGGTCACAATGCATTTTCTCTATGTAACATACTGTAGTACATAGCATCTGTGTGTGAGTGTGTGTATGTATGTATGTATGTGTGTATGTATGTATGTATGTATGTATGTATGTATGTATGTATGTATGTATGTATGTATGTATGTATGTATGTATGTATGTATGTATGTATGTATGTATGTATGTATGTATGTATGTATGTATGTATGTATGTATGTATGTATGTATGTATGTATGTATGTATGTATTGTGGCAGATATCATCCCTTGTCACTTGGTTACATGGAGGAAGGGAGCTAGTATTGTCACAGGCAGAGGAGGGTTAATTGAGGAGTTGATTAGGACTGATGGAATACACCTGTGCACCACGTGATCACCCACATCCCACACACACACACACACACACACACACAAGACACACATAGCATAAAGCCCTAGGAGAGACAGAGAATAGTTGAGTGGAGGTGAGGAAGGAGCAGAGTTCGTGGAGAGAGTGTGAGATACTGAGTTTGTGAGGTGAGAGGTAGTTTGAAGAAGAGGTTAGAGCGAGAAGGTGTTCGTGTTACTGGACCCTGGACTGTAATTTGACTACTCTCTTGCCCATTGGACCTGTACATTGGAATTGTTTGTTTTGGTCCGCGTCGAGCCTGAACACCACAAGGCTCGTCACAGTATGTATGTGTGTGTGTGCATGTGTGTTTGTGTGAGTGTGCATGTCTGTGTGTGCATATGTGTGTGTGTGTGTGTGTGTGTGTGTGTGTGTGTGTGTGTGTGTGTGTGTGTGTGTGTGTGTGTGTGTGTGTGTGTGTGTGTGTGTGTACCCCATGCATGCTGCAGCCTTCACTGTGAAACCCTGCACCAGAGAGGGAGATTGGAATCAATACTTTCTGTTCCATCATTTGTCACATCTTTACAAGGCTGAGGCCGTCTCTCCATAGCAGTCTATTCTGCACAGCAGTCTATTCTGCACAGCAGTCTATTCTGCTGTGATGTCATTTATCAATCAGCCCCACCCTGCACACACGCACACACACATACACACATACACACACACACACGCACATGCATTCACACTTGCACATGCTGCCTTGACCGGGGCTTGCAATCTTCCAATCTTTTTTCCATTGTACAGTGTTTACATCAGGGCCAGTATCTTGTTTTAGATGCAAAGCACCTCTATGACCGGCGATGTTGCTATCTGGGTTGCTAGTATATGCAGGAATAATTAAGCGTTGTGTATGAAGAGGATACGATGGTTTCTCAATATTATGTGGCAACACATATCCCTCATACAAAGCCAGATTTTTTTGGTATATCGTATTACTGTATGTGGATAAGATCTCCACCTTGGCTTGCACATTATTTGTCTATTTTGAGCTTACCAGATGTGTACATAATAATGTTATGATGATGAGAAATCTCACATTTGGAAATATGGGAAATGTCAAGAAAAAATGCCCCATCAGCTTCATTACATGCATGATTTTTCAGGGTATTTTCCTGCTTTTGGAGCGTTTGCTATAAACCAAACCAGAATTAGCTTGTTAGCCGCTCTTCCGCTAGTGACAGCTCACAGGAAATGTGCTTCACCTCTATGACACAGTGTGTCCTTGTTTCTGTGCAGACCACATTATAATGATAAAGGTAAATATTGGTTATTATTGGTCATATAACAGAAAATGTATTATAACTTATTGGTATTGGCCAAAATGTTCATATCAGTGCATCCCTAGTGTTTTCAATAACGGCCATGTCTGAGTGCATTGTGAGTGTAACATGATCTGAGGGGGTTTCTGGGAGAGAGCTCTGCTAACTAGTTTTCCTGAACCCTGTGGTAACATTCCAAAGAGCCAGATATCGCATTATTCAATTCATCCACAAACGATAAAGCAATTTGGCCCTGACCACTTTCAATGCCCTCATCACACATGGCCATGCACACTCACAATGACTCACACAGGCACGCACATACACACGCATACATACCCCCCCCCCCCCCCCACACACATAGATTGTACTTCAGTAAGCACCCTCTTGAGAAAGTAGCCTACTTATTACTTAGCTGCTCTGTCCGGGAAGATGTGGACTAAACTGAGGACAACATGGTTCACCTCCCACACCCTACATCTGCACAAAGGGTACAGAACAACATCACAGCTGGACCTCCTCACTCTTTTCCTGAGGACAGTATTGATAACTGCCCTGAGGCCTGCTTCGAGGCACGTCTAATAAGGGGGTCGTGATGGTGGTTAGTTACCGTTTTCTCACCTTATTGATTGTTATTGTTGACATAGAACATAGTAGACACATAATCGGATTCTGCTCATGCTTATTGATGAAATTAATTGGACACAGGATAGCGTACATCTGAAATGACGGGTTTTCATGATAGTCTAATGTGGGGAGGGTTCTGTAGTGTGCATTATCCACACGTGTAAATAAAATAAAGGGTAATCTACTGTTGGAACTCCAGTTGCTGATTACAGTAATGACAACAACATCTGATATGATATAAAAAAGAAGTGATCTATTCAAAGTTGTTATGCTTCATAAATACCCTGTTTTCATTTAACTTGTTTGGTTTATTATATAGGCTTTGAATACTCTTTTGCTATTCATGAACAAATAAACTTGAAAAAAAACTAGTTCTTAAAAACTCTGGTAAAAACACTTTTAAAATGAATTTTTTTTAAATGAGGGGCGGTGTTAGGATGGGGTTTGGCGGAGCCCAATAGCAGAACACAGGAGGAGAATATTATTCCCTCAAGTAGACAGGTTACAGGCACCGAATACAGAAATGTGCGACAGGTACGAGAATGGGTAGTTGGCGAGAGCAGGGGCACTCCTTGTGTAGCACGGGGCGACAGGTACAGGAGTGTGCCATGGATGAGAGCAGGTGCACTCCTTGTGCAGCACGGGGCAGTAGACACAGGAATGTGTAGTGGGCAAGAGCAGGAGCACTCCTTGTGCAGCACGGGACGTCCAGGTAGGAAGTGTACTGGAGCGGAGGTCCTGGGCATATAAAGAACAAGGGTTAGGACAAGGTATAACAATAAGGACTGGGTTGCAAGGCTTGGGTTCGTTGTCGTACCTAGGAAGCTAGTTTAACACTCCGACGAGAGTAGAGCAGGATCTGCGGGCATGTCCCCTACCACTGCACTTTACTGTCTTAATGTTGTTTATTTATTTATCATTATTATTATTATGTTGTTCCTATTTGTGAAAAAAAAATCATGCACTGAAATATCAAATCACGTTCCATTTGTACCTGTACAATATGGTGAATAAAGTAATCTGAATCTGAATCTGAATCTGAATCTGAAGTATCCTCTCGCTGATGAGGGAATCCGTCACAGCCGTGTTGATTGATGTGCTGGCAGCGTGGGGATCCGGGGAACGGATGCTGCCCATATAAGGGTGTGAGAGGATGAGGGGTGAGGGAAGCTTCCGCCGTGATGGTGAGGAAGGAGGAGGAGGGGTGAAGAAGGCTCTTGCCGTGATTATAACAGGCGGTCCCTTCTGAATTCTACCAACAATCACAACAAAACAGGATGTGATGTCAAACACCCCACTTGGTGTTGGACTTTATTCTTTTTGGTTTAATGTGTTGGTTGTTTCGTAACTTGTGTGGCCAGAAATAGCAACCCGTCCCCTAGACAAAGTGCAATACCAATCGGAGCTTGTTTGCCTAGAGGTCGCTGTTTGACACCATTACAGATTCTACCTTTAATACTGCAAATACTGTCTGTTGCTTGAGGGGGGGGGGGGTAAATAAAGCATTCAAATATGGCATCGACACTGGCACCCTAATGAAGGAATATCAGAATAGTGGAATAGTTCAGGTCAGCTCTAGTTTGGTTCTGCTTACAATGTTTACCTTAAAGTTCAATAATTTTTTTATCTACTTTTTCTCCCCATTTTTCTATTTTTCTCCCTTCCCCAATTTCGTATTGTCCAATTCTACCCTCCCCTGTCTCGAACGCTGTTAGGCCATGCCTCCCACAAGCCGGCTGCAATGTGGACGAAGCCTTGCATCACGTGTCCCCGCCGGTACTCGAGGAAGCAGCCGTAGCATCTTTTCACCTGCACAGCGCGATCTCTCAGCGGCGAGGGTCTGCGTGGGAGGGACACGCCGCCCTCGTTGCTTCCTGATTCTACTGCGCAGGCGCACCAACCGACCTGTAGGAGTCGCTGTCCACAACGTCCGATCCCCACGACCAGCTTCCTGCCCCCTAATACTGCCAATTGTATTCGTATGAATGACCAGCCAAGCTGATAGCAATGCAGAGAGCTGGGCTCGAACCCAGCGTCTCCTGCATTGGTGGTGAGCGCCTTGCCCACTACACCACCTAGCCGCCCTTTTAAAGTTCAATTATAAAGATGCATACCAGCTTAGAAAAGTGGTGAAACTCTATTTCACAAATCAAAAGGAGAGTAAACTGAGTTCAGGTGGATCCTCTCTCCTTCACACTATCACAGTTACTAATCGTGAGATGGACCATATCAACATCACATACACTAGTGGAAAACTTAAAGGACCATACCAGCCTTTTTGACATGTGGGTTCCAAGTCATTCTTGCCTTTATACAAAAATCAAAGTGTGCTTAAAACTTTTCAGAAAACAAGTGTCACATACTTATACTTCATGGCATTTTAGTCAATATGGTGACTTTTTCTATTTACGTGGTGTTTACTTTTAAGATATTTTATTATTATTATAATTTTTTCATCAAGGTGGGAATGACTTGGAACCCACACGACTGCCCTCTAAGGAGGTTGGTCTTCTCCTTTAAATAAGTAGAAGCAAGATAATACTCCTGAAACCAGACATTCGGACATCACAGTTTATAGCCAGTCTGGCCTATAGATGATAGCCAAACTAACAACATAACGACTGACAGGAGAGTAACACTTGAAACCTCCGGGAGCTGCTCTGAACATCTCATGCCTCTGCCCTCTTCTATAGCGGACCCAGAACAACAGGACAGGTTTTCTCCATTTAGTCCCATTGATTTTGCCTCCGACATGTGTTTCAGTCTTGTCGGGCTAAAAGTTGAAGCTTTAGACACATCAAACCATTCAACTCGTGTTCTCAGCCTCTGAGATCGAAGGTTTTTCTTTCTATGCGATCGTGCGGGGGACTCACAAAGAGACATCTTACCTAAGTAGTGTAGATACATGTTGCACAATAGACCAGGGCCATGCAGAGACCTTTAAAGGGGCAGGTGCTCAAATTGATGTATGTATCAAAATGTTAGAACACCAACTATAGCGTAACTTAACCAGCCAAACTATAGCATTGGCAACCAATATTCAGAGAATGTAACACAGAATATTACAACAAACTGCATCATACTATGATTACGCCTTAGAATAGTTTGGGATGTATCCAAATGTATTATAATTATTAGGGATGTCCGATATTATCGGCCTACCGATATTATCGGACGATATTGGCATTAAAATGTGATATCGGAAAGATTTCTTTATTTTTTTTAAACATTCATTTAACCTTTATTTATCCAGGCAAGCAAGTAAGAACAAATTCAGATTTTATTTATTGTCAAAAGTATGCATAATGTTGTGTTAATTCCACGACAAGAGATATGTAATGTTAATTACCTGAAATTATTCCGTTTTTTGGGGGGGGTGGGGGTTATATATCGGTATCGGTTGATATCGGTATATCGGTATCGGTAAAAAAGCCAATATCGAACATCCCTAATAATTATTATTATTTGAAGATTCCTCAATTGCAGACTACTCTCAGCCTGCTAGAGGACATATGAGTAGTTGATGTACCTGGACATTGCTTACAGCCCCAGCAGAAACTGACAAGAAACAGCATACATATAAGAAAGCACTTCTGTGTACAGAGCAGTCCCAGGCTGTACAGTTATGAATATCTATGGCTGTATGTATCTATGTTGTAATATAATATATAATGAAGCAAATACAACACAATAATATATTTTAGCTGAAGTTGATTATTAACAGTAAACAGGAAACAGGAAACAGTCATTTATTTGGTCACTTAAATGGTTATTCATTCAAGGCCTTGTCATACTTTAAATTGAATTTTGATCAGGATCAGTTGGGTATTGTAAGCTAACTAGGTTAGAGAATGGCACCTCTCTGGCTTCAGTCTTCATCTCCTGAGCTGCTGGTCCCTGCACAATTTCTGTGGACTGTGGCTCAATGTCTCTTTTTTGCCTGCAAGCCTTGTCTCCTCATTTCCTCCTTCCTGCACACCTTCTGTTGGCAGTGGCTGGACATCTCCCTCTCCATCTCCCTCTGTCTCTCCCCGAGTCTGCATCTTATCACCTGACTCATCACTTTCCACTGGCTCTCCATCTAGAAACAAGGCACATCTTGTTATTATAGCATTCATCTATTCATTGATTAACCATATTACTGATAATCAACTCTAGCCCCTAATCAATAATAAACCTTGCCAAAGTAATGATAGAAATTATAAATCACAATGCAATGTTTTTTTTAAATGCAATATTGTACTTTTGTTCTATAATTGAATACATTTGCAGTCTATACATGTGTTAATTCTTACCTGTTGCACTGCTTTTTGTATCCAGCTGGTCAGGGACCCACTGCCCTTGGCTGCCTAGATGGGTGAAATCCTCTTTCAGTGGCTCTGTGCCTGTTTTCTTAGGCAGTTAGCCACGCTTCTAGGCCTCTTTTCTTTTGGAACGAATGATACATTTTTTTTTTTTTTAAATAAAATAAACAATTATTATTATTATTATTATTTTTTTTGCATTCGACTAAGAGGTTGGCAGTCGACTACGGCTCCTTTCGATCGATTAGTCGACTATTTGACTAATAGGGGTCAGCCCTACATGATACACTAAAACAATAAGACATGCACACTTAAAACTATAAACTGCAAAGTGAACTACAAAAGAAGACAATCTAGCTTTGAATAAAACATATTAGCTTAATTACACTAACAAGCTATTTGCATAATTATGATACTTATTTTTATTTAGTTTCTTGAAATAGTTATTTCTCTCAAATGCCAAAATATATTGACAGATTGAAGATAATACAACATTACCCCCATGTAACCCACTTGAGAAGTCACTCACCAAGTTTCTGTGTCCCTGTGACAACTTTGAAATGTTTTAAAAATAAAATAATAATCCTAAAAACATGTTTGCAAACACATTTCCAGCCTAATTAGCTAACCTAAGCACATCGCATTGTCGAGATTAACGTTAGCAAGAAGAATACAAGCATTAGTCTTATTTTCATGTAGTTGTGGACAGCTAGCGAACAAAGTATTTCTTTGTTGCAAAATATGATAGTTAACATTCTTAATCTTGGTTTCTAAAATATTAGTTATGGAAAACAATAACTTTCTTACCGTTAGCTGCTGGTGCTGACTTCAGTTGCTGCTTAAAATCAGCTGACAGATGGGCAAACGTGAGGCGAGATGCTCGGTTTGTGCTAGATTTCTATTGGCTAGTGGGCCCGTCATTCCAAGAGGGAGGGCGACGCATCGCGCAACATAACAGAAAACCATGCACCTCAGACAGACAGGCATTAAAATATTTTTTTTATTTATAATATTAGTTACAATTATTCTTGATGAGGACCATGGGCATTGCCCTTTACAAAATAAATATATAATAATAATAATAATAATAATAATTCCAAAAAAAGTGGCACAAGGGCAAGTGCTTGGGCACCCAAAGCCCCCCCCCCCCCTGCACATGCCTGCAATAGACCATGCCCTTGTTGCATTGTAAGAGGCAAAGTGCAAATACTTTGAATGCAGCAATAACATTATGAAACCACATAGTGAAGACCTTTACCCAGGAGGACTCAAGTTTGACCCAGTTACTGTGAGTGAAATTCTCTCTCCCGTGAATGGCAGGATGGTTAAAACTTGCGATCGTTAATGTTAACTGCGGACAATCGGGTCCCAATGAGAGGACAATTACCTTGCAATCATGCACGGAGCTGCGCTTTATGCAAGTGTTTTTGTGTGTTGCGGAGGGAGTTTTATATTGCTCAGCCAGCAGCCCCCCCTCCCCCTGTCCCCCGTCTGCCTGGCCAGTCATCTGTCACCATTACAAGACAAAGGCGGCGGCATCTCGGGGCCATTACTGAGATTGCTGGAGATGATTTGGAGTGTTCTCCTCAGCACAGAGAAAATCATTTCCTAACAAAGAGGCCCTCAGCCCCTGTAAACCCTGCCTCTGTCTGAACTGGCCTGTTCCAACTGTCTACCTCCAGGGCAGAAGACATACCCAACTCATCCCCTGCTGTGGTGGAGAGAGAGAGAGAGAGAGAGAGAGAGAGAGAGAGAGAGAGAGAGAGAGAGAGAGAGAGAGAGAGAGAGAGAGAGAGAGAGAGAGAGAGAGAGAGAGAGAGAGATACTGGTACAGGTACAGTGGAGGAGATCATGTAATGATCACACATAGGCTGACAGCACGCCAAGGACCTGAATTTCCCAAATATTTTTTTGAATGTGTCAACAAGAAGCATTTTATTTGAATTAATTTCCATCATTGACCATTGAGATAGAGTATACAGTTACACCAAGAGGGCGACACTACTCAGAGCTCAGACAATCAGCAGAAATGTTTGCATTATTCCATATAATATCACATAATTATGTGACCAGGCACAGACTTTGGGGTCTTGTTGAGGCCTTGTGGATTTAAAAAATATATGAAAGTACTGGTTCATACCTTCAAAATAAGCCATCACTTATCGGGCGGATACTTTTCAATCTGTGTTTTATTAACCATGATCATACCCCAATAGCTAGTTTTGAGCCACAGACCATCAAAGACTGTTTTTCATAATGATGCATGCATAACTACTTTACCCACAGGCCATTGCAATACACCTAACCCCTCCCCCTACCTTCTCCAGGTAAGCTGCATGAGAGCAGGCCTAAAGAAATTAAGCTCAAACAGTCTCGACAAAGACCGGAGAGGTGAAAGGAGAAAAGACCGGAGAGGTGAAAGGAGAAAATACCAGAGAGGTGAAAGGAGAAAAGACCGGAGAGGTGAAAGGAGAAAAGACCGGAGCGGTGAAAGGAGAAAAGCTCAGAGAGGTGTGTAACATACTGTGTGTTATCTCACTAACACACTGATGTGATTCGCTTTTCTGCATCCGTCGTGTCCCAACGGAGTTGCCGTAGGTCGCGACTGTCCATCAGAAATAAACTACACGTCTACAAGCTAAGTCGTGTCCGTGTCTGCTCGAGTACATTACATGGTGTCAGAAGCGAAAATAAAATAAGAGAAGATGGCATACCCGCACTTTGAACACCCCAAGATCGACTGGGAGGCTTCTGATTTGTATCAGGAGTTTGGGAGATTCAGAAGTCACGTCGAGTTCGTCTTTGAGGGTCTGCTCGCGGAGCTAGAAGCTAACCAGCTAGCCGGCTGGCTAGGTACGTGGGTCGGCGAGCAAGGCAGAGAAATATACAAGACGTTGGACTGGGCTGACGGCGAGAAAGCAGATCCGTCTAAAGTGCTGGATAAGTTTGCCAACTACATCAGGCCAAGGAAAAACAAGCGGATAGCCAGGCACCGTTTCAGGCAAAGGAAGCAAGGACCAAGTGAAGGTTTCGACAAATTTATTAAAGATTTGAGACTCATTCTCATGGACTGTGAGTACCCCAACCCCGACGACATGCTGGTCGATGGAATCATCGCGGGAGTTCGAGAAAAACGGGTCCAAGAACAGCTGTTAGATAAAGGGGAGGCGCTAACGCTACCTAAAGCTATCGAAATTCCCCAACGGTTTGAATTGTCACAGAAACAGATACAAATCGTCAGAGAAGAGGATTCACAAGCATCAGCAGTATCTGTTAAGCCAAAATACACAGTGCAAAATAAGAGAATGTACAATGAGGGACAGACAAAACCTGTGTATCAGAGGAAGGCTCCGGAAAAGCAACAAGGAAACTGCGCAAGCTGTGGGAGGGACCCCCAGCACAAGTGGAACATGGGGAGGTGCCCAGCTAAAGGCTCAGAGTGTTCCTACTGTCACAAACCCAACCACTGGATGGCAGTGTGTCGCAGGCGTGCAGTTAGCTCTGTGAATGTTGAGTCAGATCAGGATGACGAAATTCTGAACATAAATCTGGCACAGACAGATAACCCAGAGAAGGATAAATGGACAGTAGACCTAAAAATACTGTCTCAGCAAGTGCCGTTTAGGATCGACACAGGCGCTAAGTGTAATACACTAACCGTAGACAGCTATCAGTCACTAATGCACTCAGGTGAGCTAAAACGCTCTAGTAGAATACTCCGCTCGTATACCAATCATAAGATTAAGCCTGTAGCTGCAGTTGATCTACAGATGGCATACAAAAAGTGTGAAGTGAGCGCTGAATTTGAAATAGTAGACATAGCGCAGGAGAACGTGCTCAGTGGAGCTTCAGCAGAGGCTTTAGGCCTTATTGCTCGTCTTGACTCACTTCGTAGCAGTGTAGCCACCACAACACAAAGCGTACCAGCTGGTCTGGATGAATTTCCAGAGCTACAACGTACCACAGGCACCCTGCCAGGAAAATACACCATCAAACTGGATGAAGGTGCAAAGGGTGTGGTCCACGCTGTCCGTCGACAGCCAGCTGCGCTCAGAGAAAAAATTGTAGAAGCTACATTACCTGACTTCTATCAGCATGTGACTTGCAACACCAGAGGCGGTAACATCCTAGATCACTGTTACACGCAATTTAAAGGTGGCTACAAGGCTCATTCTGATAGTGGCTTTGGTAAATCAGATCACGCGTCCATCTTTCTTTCACCAATGTACAAACAGAGAATCAAAAGTACTCCTGTAGTCTCGCGAGAGGTGCAGAAATGGGATTTGACGTCAGAGGAGATGCTCCAGTCTGCGTTTGACTGCACAGACTGGAATGTGTTCCGCGACACAGATAACATTAATGTCTACACGGAGACAGTGCTGGACTATGTTTGTACTTTGGTGGAAGAAACAATCCCCACTACCAAAATGAGAGTTTACCCAAATCAAAAACCCTGGGTAGACAAATCCGTCCGTGAAGCTCTGAGAGAGCGCACCAAAGCATACAACGACGGCCTAGTGGCAGGCAACATGAATGACCACAAGGTGGCGCGATACAACGTAAGGAGGACAGTGTCAGAGGCCAAACAGCGCTACAGGGATAAAATTGAACTCCAGTTTGAACAAGCTGACTCTAGAGCTATGTGGCAGGGGCTCAAAACGATGACAGACTACAAAGGCGCCTCCCTCAAACTGAACAGTGACATCTCCTTAGCAAATGACCTCAATACCTTCTATGCGAGGTTTGATGCTGGTAATAACAACACCAGCTCACAAGCCACGGCAATGGGGGGGGGGGGGGTCGGCTGCTGATGGAGGCGCAGTGTTCAGGGTAACAGAGCATGAGGTGAGGCGGACCTTTAAAAAAGTGAATATCAGGAAGGCAGCAGGTCCGGACGGCATCCCCGGCCGCGTCCTAAAAGTCTGTGCCGACCAACTGGCCCCAGTATTCACTGACATATTTAACCTGTCCTTAGAACAGGCTGTCATCCCCACCTGCCTGAAGAAGTCCACTATTATCCCTGTACCCAAAAAATCCAAGCCTGCTTGCCTCAACGACTACCGCCCTGTAGCTCTCACCTCCATAGCCATGAAGTGCTTTGAGAAGCTAGTAAAGGGCTACATCTGCTCCTCCCTCCCCATCAACATGGACCCCCTGCAATTTGCATACCGCCCCAACAGGTCCACGGAGGACGCCATAGCCCATGTGCTGCACACAGCAGCATCACACCTGGACAAGAGGCAGGGGAACTATGTGAGAATGCTATTCATCGACTACAGCTCGGCATTCAATACCATAGTCCCCTCCATACTCATAGCCAAGCTCAGGGACCTGGGCTTGAACTATGACCTCTGCCAGTGGGTCTTGGACTTCCTGACTGGCAGACCCCAGGTGGTGAGAGCAGGCAACTGCACCTCCTCATCCATCACCCTCAACATAGGGGCCCCCCAGGGCTGTGTTCTGAGTCCCCTCCTCTACTCCCTGTACACACACGACTGTGTGGCTCAGCGGAGTAGCAATACAATCATCAAATTTGCTGACGACACAGTGGTGGTGGGCCTGATCTCTGCCAACGACGAGAGGGCCTACCTGGAAGAGGTCAAGGTCCTGGCGGGATGGTGCCAGGAAAACAGCCTCTCCCTGAACGTCAGCAAAACAAAGGAGATGATTGTGGACTTCAGGAGGTCGGGGGTCAAGGACTACAGCCCCCTCAGCATCGACGGGGCACCGGTTGAGAGAGTCAACAGCTTTAAGTACCTCGGAGCCTACATATCCGAGGACTTGACATGGACCACACACATTGACAGTGTTGTGAAGAAGGCACGACAACGCCTCTACTTCCTCAGGCGCCTAAGGAAGTTCCAAGTCAGTCAGAAGATCCTTAAGAACTTCTACTCATGTACAATAGAGAGCATCTTGACCGGCAACATCACCTCCTGGTTTGGGAATAGCACTGCACAAGACCGAAGCAGACTACAAAGAGTGACACGTTCAGCCGAACGCACAATTGGAGGGGGGCTCCCCACCCTCCAGAACATTTACAACAAGCGTTGCAAGGGCAAGGCTAAGAGAATCATTAAAGACTCCAGTCACCCGAACAACTGCCTCTTTGAACTGCTGCGGTCAGGCAAGCGATACCGGAGTCTCAAGGCGAGCACAGAAAGACTCAGAAGAAGCTTCTATCCCCAGGCCATCAGGCTGCTAAACGAACAATGAACACTACACAACAACAACCACCAAACGCACATAGCACACACATCCACACGCACACACTCACTTTAAACAAACACACTGTAGCACCCACTCCACACACTTTATAGCACACACCCACTTAAACAAACACACTGTAGCACCCACTCCCCACACTTTATATTTATTGATGAAGGATTGCACTACAACTCGTACACCTTACTGTAAATTGTACCTAAATTGTACCTCATCCCATTTCTGCTTTGCACTATATAGTACTGTACATTAGTACACTGCATATTATTGTATATTATATGGTAACTCAGAACATTGTACATATGTCTATACCGAACACTGTGACCTCATTTTCTTCTTCTAAATTACATGCTATACTATGTTATTTGATACTATCTTGTCTAGCACAGTCTCTGGAGCGTAACAGTAAGAAGCATTTTGTATGAAAGTATTCTGTACTTCTGTATGACAACTATTAAAGAAACTTGAAACTTGAAAACTTGAAACATGAGATGGAGAAAGATGGTTTCATCACCAAAGTTGAACAGCCCACAGAATGGGTTAGCTCTATGGTAGCCGTAGTCCGTAACGGCAAGATAAGAATCTGCATAGATCCGAGTGATTTAAATCAGGTCATAAAAAGGGAACACCACCCAATGCGCACCGTAGAGGAGGTAGTTTCAAGAATACCTAATGCTAAAGTATTCTCTGTGTTAGATGCTAAATCAGGATTTTTGCAGATAGAGCTGGAGGTTGTAACTCCTCGGCGGGTGGGCCTAATGTTTCAGTCCACGGTTCTTCCTGTACCCAGCGGCGAGGTTGGTTAGCGGCTGGAGTGCTCATGCGAAGATGTTGACTGTTGCGGCGGTACTCTCTATCTCCACAGTCCACAACATAGGAGCGTGGAGCACTGTGGGGTTTCACTATTACTCCAGGGGACCACTTGTCGTTGCCAGGATGCGGCTGCATCCTAACCTCATCCCCAGGCTGAAGAGCAACACAAGCAAAGAGATGGAGAAAGATGGTTTCATCACCAAAGTTGAACAGCCCACAGAATGGGTTAGCTCTATGGTAGCCGTAGTCCGTAACGGCAAGATAAGAATCTGCATAGATCCGAGTGATTTAAATCAGGTCATAAAAATGGAACACCACCCAATGCGCACCGTAGAGGAGGTAGTTTCAAGAATACCTAATGCTAAAGTATTCTCGGTGTTAGATGCTAAATCAGGATTTTTGCAGATAGAGCTGGAGGTTGTAACTCCTCGGCGGGTGGGCCTAATGTTTCAGTCCACGGTTCTTCCTGTACCCAGCGGCGAGGTTGGTTAGCGGCTGGAGTGCTCATGCGAAGATGTTGACTGTTGCGGCGGTACTCTCTATCTCCACAGTCCACAACATAGGAGCGTGGAGCACTGTGGGGTTTCACTATTACTCCAGGGGACCACTTGTCGTTGCCAGGATGCGGCTGCATCCTAACCTCATCCCCAGGCTGAAGAGCAACACAAGCAAAGACATTCAAAAGTTCTTCTACGACCAAAAGAGAGCAGGTAATTCTCGTGTTGCTCTTCAGCCTGGGGATGAGGTTAGGATGCAGCCGCATCCTGGCAACGACAAGTGGTCCCCTGGAGTAATAGTGAAACCCCACAGTGCTCCATGCTCATATGTTGTGGACTGTGGAGATAGAGAGTACCGCCGCAACAGTCAACATCTTCGCATGAGCACTCCAGCCGCTAACCAACCTCGCCGCTGGGTACAGGAAGAACCGTGGACTGAAACATTAGGCCCACCCGCCGAGGAGTTACAACCTCCAGCTCTTCCTAGAATACCCCACTCCCCACCCAAACCGCCTCCGAGCCCCACCCGAGCCCAGCCACCTGGACTGAATGTTACTAGGCGGGGCCGAGTTGTTAAACCTCCAGACAGACTCAATCTTTAAGTGAATTATGCCATGGACTGAATCTATAAGTGACTGTTCTGTTTGCACTTTAAGTACACTCATTTTCAGGTTATTGGCAAAGTCATTAGCTAAAGTAAAGTTCTCACAGTGACTGTTATTTCGTTAATTGTTATAGTCATTATAGTACTACAGTTGGATAGTCGGTTTCTAATTAAAGTCTGATTATCTAGTTAGTGTGAAATAATTTAAAATAACAAACAAGCAGTTTTGATTTAAAAGTTGGTGTGGAAATTCATGCATGTGTTATTGTGTATTGTTTTTGCTAAAAGAAGGGAGATGTAACATACTGTGTGTTATCTCACTAACACACTGATGTGATTCGCTTTTCTGCATCCGTCGTGTCCCAACGGAGTTGCCGTAGGTCGCGACTGTCCATCAGAAATAAACTACACGTCTACAAGCTAAGTCGTGTCCGTGTCTGCTCGAGTACATTACAAGGTGAAAGGAGAAAAGGGTAATTTTAAACTGTATTTCAGCAGCGGCTTGTGTTTTCACCCCACTGGCCTTTGTTGGAACTCTTTGAGCTTTCTGTTGATACAAAATATATGTATGCATAAAGAGCTAGCATCAATGCATCAAATGCATCAATGTCTCGAGTGTGCTCCCTCTATTTAAAAAACAACAGACGAAACTAAGACAAATGTAGGAACCTGGAAAATATACCTATTATCCAGATGTGCTGACTTGCCTTTCTATCTCCCCTGATGCACCAATACATTCTAATTAGTCTCCGCTAATATTCTCTCGAACAATGATGCTCGCCCCTCCTTGTTCTACTCACTGGAATATGGATTATGAACAGGATTACTGGACACTACTCTATCAGCCTCTTCCTTGTGACTAGTTGGCGGCGCCAGCAGGGGGCGGTGGCAGGCAGAGAGCGTACGTGAGAGACGGAGAAGGAAGTGGACGGAAGTGCGAGGAAGCAGCCTCTTCGACATTGGACTTGGACCGGTTGGGTCGTGTCTGGAGAGTCCCGTATTGAAGCTGAGTATATTACGGGTTATCCTATGAATGTACTCGTAGTGGAGCTTTGCATGTTTCTCCCTGAATATCCCTAGTGATATACCACAAGTTATCCTAGAATAAGAACGGTATAGCCGAGTTGGGCTTAAGTTAAAGTTATTCCCTCTAGCGAGGCGCCCCACCAGCGTGGCGCGAAGAGGACCGGTGTTTAGGAGCACCCTGCGTTATGATATATCCCGTCTAGCAGAAGGGCTGTTTGGGACCCAGAGTTTAGCTGCAGTGTGAGTGAGGGCAAGTTAGATCCGCGTGTCGACCCAGCACCAACTCTACAACCAGTCCGCTCCGGCTGTCTACAACCAGACCTGCCCCTGGCTGCCTTCAGAGACCGACAGAGGTCGCTACCACCCAGCACACGCTCTCAGCCCAACACTGCCCTCTGCTCCAACCCCGCCGAGAGCGTTCGACACCATCTTGCCTTCCGGACGACGGTAGCGCGGCGACGCCGCCATTTTGGATGAGTACAAATGAGCATCTATGCTCCGGAGCTATTACACCGTACACAGTGTGTGAGGTTCGCCTTTCCCTTGACCTTTAATTCCCTGTCTCCTCACCTCACTAGCCCCCACCCTCGCGCTCGTTTAGCCTCGTCTGCTCTTCAGCAGCCCACACCCTTGGACTATCTGTCATTATCTGTTTGATTGGTTCGTGCCGAACACACTCTTCTAGTTCAAGTATCAATTACCTTCACGCACCTGATGTGTATTCTAATTAGCGCCCCTGTGGGTTTTAAGTACCTCGCTCTTCCCCTCAGTCCTGGTCGGGTCGTTCCGTATCATATCTCAATCTGTAAGCTCCTACGGGAGTTTCCCTATCTGTCTGAATGCTGTTCCATCTCCGGCGTTAGACGAGGTGCAAGCCTTCGCCACCTGTCGCCGTTTGCCTGGAGTGGGACACAGTACTGCGCTCTCTAATACTCTACGGGAGGTATTCCAGTGTTCCACTCCAGACTCCGCGCCAGACGCGCTCTTCACTCCAGACTCCGCGCTAGACGCGCTCTTCACTCCAGACGCGCATCCAGACGCGCATCCAGACGCACTCCAGACCTCCGCGCCAGATGCGCTCTCCGTACCGGCGCGTACTCCAAGCAGACGCGCACCACTCAGACCTCCGCGCCAGATGCGCTCTCCGTACCGGCGCGTACTCCAAGCAGACGCGCACCACTCAGACCTCCGCGCCAGATGCGCTCTCCGTACCGGCGCGTACTCCAAGCAGACGCGCACCACTCAGACCTCCGCGCCAGATGCGCTCTCCGTACCGGCGCGTACTCCAAGCAGACGCGCACCACTCAGACCTCCGCGCCAGATGCGCTCTCCGTACCGGCGCGTACTCCAAGCAGACGCGCACCACTCAGACCTCCGCGCCAGATGCGCTCTCCGTACCGGCGCGTACTCCAAGCAGACGCGCACCACTCAGACCCCGCGCCAGATGCGCTCTCCGAGCCGGCGCGCTCTCCTCCAGACGTCTAGCCTGCGCGCTCCTACTCCATCCCTGTAAGCAGCTCTGACCCTCGCCCTGTTCCAAGGCCCGAACCCTGTTTTCTCTGTCCCTGTCCCCAGCCCGCCTCCGCGGGCTCTGTCCCTGTTTCCCCTCTCTAGTCCTCCTAGTCCTCCCTGTCCAGTCCTTCTAGTCCTCCTTGTCCCCAGCCCGCCTCCGCGGGCCTCTGTCCCTGTTTCCCCTCTCTAGTCCTCCTAGTCCTCCTTGTCTAGTCCTCCTAGTCCTCCCTGTCCAGTCCTTCTATTCCTCCTAGTTCCTCCCTGTCCAGTCCTTCTAGTCCTCCTAGTCCTCCCTGTCCCCAGCCCGCCTCCGCGGGCCTCTGTCCCTGTTTCCCCTCTCTAGTCTTCCTAGTCCTCCCTGTCCAGTCCTTCTAGTCCTCCTAGTCCTCCCTGTCCAGTCCTCCTAGTCCTCCCTGTTCCTGCCCTGTTCCCTCGCCCTGGCCCAGTCCTTTAGCCTTTCCCTTAGCCTTCCCCTTAGCCAGCTCGCCTCTTAAAGGCACTGTGCCCTTTCCCAAGTTCTTGTTTTCCTGTAAGTTGTGTTCTCCCTTAAAGGGACAGTGCCGTTTTCTGTTGTTTTCAATAAATGCCCAGTTCTTGGCTTACTCTCATACCTGTCTTGTGTTGTGCGATTGGGGTCGGTTACAAACCATAACAGTACGACCCGACCCGTCGACGACCCCAGCCAGTACAGACAGTGTATGTTGAGTTTGCCTTTTTTTTTTTTTTCCTCTAGTTAGCCCTTGTTAGTCTCCCCTGTTAACTCCCCTGTTAGCTTCCCTGTTAGTCTCCCCTGTTAGCCTTTGTTTAACTCCCCTGTTAGCTTCCCTGTTAGCTCCCCTGTTAGCCTGTTGACTCCCCTGTTTGCTTCCCTGTTAGCCTCGTTAGCTCCCCTGCAGCTTGTTAGGCCTCTACTACCAGCATGGCCCCAGTCTGCTAGCTTAGCCCCGGCTGCTAGCACAGCCTCTATGTTAATGCAGCCCTTGCTGCTAGCATAGGCCCTGTAGCTAGCCATGCCCAGGCAGCTAACCCGGTCCCTCTGCATGGCCCCAGTCTGCTAGCCTAGCTCCGGCAGCTAGCGCAGCCTCTATGTTAATGTAGCAGTACAGCTAGCATAGGCCCTGTAGCTATCAGTGCCCTGGCAGCTACCCTTTCCCTCTGCTAGCCCCTTCCCTGTTCCCCTCTCCAGTGCCCCTGTTCCAGCCCTGTCTGCTAGCCTAGCTCCGGCAGCTAGCGCAGCCTCTATGTTAATGTAGCAGTACAGCTAGCATAGGCCCTGTAGCTATCAGTGCCCTGGCTGTTACCCCTCAGCTCCTCTGGTTGCCCCTCAGCTCCTCTGGTTACCCCTCAGCTCCTCTAGTTACCCCTCGGCTACCATGGTTACCCCTCAGCTCCTCTAGTTACCCCTCAGCTCCTCTAGTTACCCCTCAGCTCCTCTAGTTACCCCTCAGCTACCCTGGTTACCCCTCAGCTACCCTGCCCCTTTGCTAGCCCCACTTTGGTGTAGCTTCCCCGCTAGCATGGCCCGATTTTTGTTTGTTGCCTTGTTTTGTCCCCTGCCACTCTGTCTGTATTTTTGGGTCGCCCGGTGGCTCCCGTGGAGGGGGGAGTACTGTGAGGTTCGCCTTTCCCTTGACCTTTAATTCCCTGTCTCCTCACCTCACTAGCCCCCACCCTCGCGCTCGTTTAGCCTCGTCTGCTCTTCAGCAGCCCACACCCTTGGACTATCTGTCATTATCTGTTTGATTGGTTCGTGCCGAACACACTCTTCTAGTTCAAGTATCAATTACCTTCACGCACCTGATGTGTATTCTAATTAGCGCCCCTGTGGGTTTTAAGTACCTCGCTCTTCCCCTCAGTCCTGGTCGGGTCGTTCCGTATCATATCTCAATCTGTAAGCTCCTACGGGAGTTTCCCTATCTGTCTGAATGCTGTTCCATCTCCGGCGTTAGACGAGGTGCAAGCCTTCGCCACCTGTCGCCGTTTGCCTGGAGTGGGACACAGTACTGCGCTCTCTAATACCCTACGGGAGGTATTCCAGTGTTCCACTCCAGACTCCGCGCCAGACGCGCTCTTCACTCCAGACTCCGCGCTAGACGCGCTCTTCACTCCAGACGCGCATCCAGACGCGCATCCAGACGCACTCCAGACCTCCGCGCCAGATGCGCTCTCCGTACCGGCGCGTACTCCAAGCAGACGCGCACCACTCAGACCTCCGCGCCAGATGCGCTCTCCGTACCGGCGCGTACTCCAAGCAGACGCGCACCACTCAGACCTCCGCGCCAGATGCGCTCTCCGTACCGGCGCGTACTCCAAGCAGACGCGCACCACTCAGACCTCCGCGCCAGATGCGCTCTCCGTACCGGCGCGTACTCCAAGCAGACGCGCACCACTCAGACCTCCGCGCCAGATGCGCTCTCCTTACCGGCGCGTACTCCAAGCAGACGCGCACCACTCAGACCTCCGCGCCAGATGCGCTCTCCGTACCGGCGCGTACTCCAAGCAGACGCGCACCACTCAGACCCCGCGCCAGATGCGCTCTCCGAGCCGGCGCGCTCTCCTCCAGACGTCTAGCCTGCGCGCTCCTACTCCATCCCTGTAAGCAGCTCTGACCCTCGCCCTGTTCCAAGGCCCGAACCCTGTTTTCTCTGTCCCTGTCCCCAGCCCGCCTCCGCGGGCCTCTGTCCCTGTTTCCCCTCTCTAGTCCTCCTAGTCCTCCCTGTCCAGTCCTTCTAGTCCTCCTTGTCCCCAGCCCGCCTCCGCGGGCCTCTGTCCCTGTTTCCCCTCTCTAGTCCTCCTAGTCCTCCTTGTCTAGTCCTCCTGGTCCTCCCTGTCCAGTCCTTCTAGTCCTCCTAGTTCCTCCCTGTCCAGTCCTTCTAGTCCTCCTAGTCCTCCCTGTCCCCAGCCCGCCTCCGCGGGCCTCTGTCCCTGTTCCCCCTCTCTAGTCTTCCTAGTCCTCCCTGTCCAGTCCTTCTAGTCCTCCTAGTCCTCCCTCTCCAGTCCTCCTAGTCCTCCCTGTTCCTGCCCTGTTCCCTCGCCCTGGCCCAGTCCTTTAGCCTTTCCCTTAGCCTTCCCCTTAGCCAGCTCGCCTCTTAAAGGCACTGTGCCCTTTCCCAAGTTCTTGTTTTCCTGTAAGTTGTGTTCTCCCTTAAAGGGACAGTGCCGTTTTCTGTTGTTTTCAATAAATGCCCAGTTCTTGGCTTACTCTCATACCTGTCTTGTGTTGTGCGATTGGGGTCGGTTACAAACCATAACACAGTGTGGTGCAGCCTGCGGGCGGAGTTAACGTTGCTACTACAGTTCATAAGGGGAACCCCAAACAATATATGCCGGCATTAAGATAGGACTTTTGTAAGGTATTTGTGGGCCCACCTTTTGATTTCTTTTCATTTTCTTTGAGTGTGATAACGTGTGTGTGTTTAATAATATTTCCCATCTAATTACCCTTTCCCTGTGGGGAGGTTACAGACCTGTTGCATTACAAGTAAAGCCTAGAGAGGTATTATTCTTGCCTTATAATTAAAGCCTGACCGAGGTATTATACAGGGCGACCCAGACGTGGGTGAGGAGTCAAACACCTTGCAGTATATTACCCCTGATACTAACCCAGAGGTGGGTGTATAAAATACGGGTTTAGGAGGTGTTGGGTCACAAACAGGGGTATAGTGGGACTTCAGTCCATTTAGTCATTATCATTAAATCATTGTAACTGACCAGTATAATAACAGTAAAGAATTAGATGGGAGTTCTGTGTGTGTGTCCATTCCTGAGCCGTATTATCTCTTTTGGTGTGGGTAACATACATACTATTAATCCCTTCCTATTCAACCTTCCCTTTCCTACTGTAAGGTTTCTAGTGTCAACGAGGGAGGGTACTGCTTGCGGGGGGAACCAAGTTATTTATTTACAATTCAGTCACTAGGTGTGGGAGGGTGCTAGAGGAGTAATTGGGGGAAGTGAGAGCGTGTTGGGGAGTACTGCTGACCGCCCTGGAAGGGAGAGGAAGACCAGAGTACCGGACCAGGTTCGTAAATCCCGGGCCCCATCCACTCCCACTGCCAGCCTCCAGTTGACACTCCAGACCCAAAGACGGAGGTGCAGCTAGCCAGAGTTCTACTGTGTCTCGCTACCCAGTGACTGTGCACACCCGTTCCCACGAAGCAGGGATAATCCACCCTGCTACACATAGATTGGAGGAAAGTTGGACAGCAAGGCAGACACGAGATGGATTGAATGTGAAACAGGAAAAGAGAGGCTGAGAGACACAACGAGGTTGGGAAGAAGAGGGAGATGAGAGGACGAGTGAAGTCTTCTTCTGGGGATATCGGAAGAGAAGGGGCTGGGGGAGAAGGGTAATGAGAAGTTATGGACACAAGGAAGAGAGCAAGCAACACTGGAATCCAGAGGAATTAACCAACGGAAAAGCACATTCTCAGTTTTAGTTCCTGCTTCCCTTCCCATTGCAGTCTCTCTGTTTGTAACATCTCCTGTTTCACACACACTGACGGACACACACACACACACACACACACACACACACACACACACGCACACACACACACACACACACACACACTCTGCAGGTCAGATATCTAGCTTCATTAACAAACTAGCTGACCTTAGCTGGAATGTGGATGAGTGTTTAAAGATCACTGCTCTGTGGAATGAGTACAGTGTGTGTGTGTGTGTGTGTGTGTGTGTGTGTGTGTGTGTGTGTGTGTGTGTGTGTGTGTGTGTGTGTGTGTGTGTGTGTGTGTGTGTGTGTGTGTGTGTGTGTGTGTGTGTGTGTGTGTGTGTGTGTGTGCGCGTGTGTGTGTGTACAAAACATTGGTCGTTGGCTGGCATGTTGCAACCAGGCCACTGAGGCCACACACACACACACACACACACACACACACACACACACACACACACACACACACACACACACACACACACACGCACACACACACACACACACACACACACACACACACACACACACACACACACACACACACATACACACACACACCTCTCTGCTTGCACACAAGGATCGTGATGAATTGTCTTCTCTGCAGACCCAGATTGTTTTTTAAGGTTTAATTCAGTTTCTTCCTGTGCTTGAACGAGCAGCTGTGTGCGTATGTGCCTTTGTGTACGTGTACATGTGTGTGTGTGTGTGTGTGTGTGAGTGAGACAGAGAGTGAGAGAGAGAGAGAGAGAGAGAGAGAGAGAGAGAGAGAGAGAGAGAGAGAGAGAGAGAGAGAGAGAGAGAGAGAGAGAGAGAGAGAGAGAGAGAGAGAGAGAGAGAGAGAGAGAGGAGCAGGGTTATGGATCTCAGGTCTAATGTACTCCAGCAGCTCTCAGAGAGGTGCTCCGGTCGCCATGGAAATGACGGAGCCTGATCAATACTCAAGGTCGTGACCTCCACACCGCAACCCCCCTCCCCCAAACTCTCATCTCTGGACCCTCCTCCTGGGCCTCATCCCCCTGGACACCTCTGTGTTATTACACTGGTTCTGTCTAGCAGGGAAGGGCTGCACATAGACACACATTGTTCTCTCTAGCAGGGAAGGGCCCCCACATAGACACACATTGTTCTCTCTAGCAGGGAAGGGCCCCCACATAGACACACATTGTTCTCTCTAGCAGGGAAGGGCCCCCACATATACACACATTGTTTTCTCTAGCAGGGAAGGGCCCCCACATAGACACACATTGTTCTCTCTAGCAGGGAAGGGCCCCCACATAGACACACATTAGGGCCACAAGCAGCCTCTTTGTTGTCCCAGGAACCCTCATCTGCGAAGGTTGGATTTGATGAAACCTAGGATCAAAATAACCACTAAAATAATAACTAAAATAAATCCTCCTAGATTTACTTCTAGGAAATCAAATGTGAAATTGAACTATTAATTTGGCTATGGATCCTCTGGATCATTGTCAATATTCAAGATTCAAGATTTATTTCTCACATACATACCAGGGCCCTGTTCCCCGTACCTGGTTCAACTAAGTCGATCAAGATGTCATTATCCAGATTCAGTTAACCCGATGTTTGAAGCCGGGATTTTCCTGTTCCTCGAAGGTGGATTCAGTCTCGTTAACTCAAACCAGACTTGAGACCCAGGATAAATGCGCGCGGCCGCTTCAGTTGAAAAGCCAGCACGTATCGATAGCAGAGATCCTGATTCTCTAGCGGCATTGATTGATTAATTGATTTAAAACTTTATTAACATATTGCAGTACGGCTCAATCGCCTCGCCGACAAGTTAAATGCGTTATCTATAGGCTAATTTTAAGTCCCTCATTACCTCAATCAATCAGATTATATTTCTTTAAACTTGCCTGCTGGATTGAATAATCAAATGAGATCTTGCTAGCGAAAATAATTAGTTAAACTGTTATACAGAATAACGATACGGCTCTCTTACCCATTGATTGATGTAAGGTCGATCTTTTACTTATCTCCACTGTGGTGTAACGGGTTCTTCTTTGACTTTCACGCAGACGACCGGGGTTCGAAACCTAGTCTTTTCCTTCCTTTTGCGATGTAGGAATAATTCAATTTGGTGCACGTTGAGAGCTATATAAAGAATGACATCCTCAATGCATGTAGATTTATAATATTTTAACTTAAAACTAGGCTACTTTGGCGTATAATCATTAATATTATATTCCAAAAAATTATATTGGAAACACGGGGTTTCGAACACCGGTTGCCAGGTTGCCAGGATTGAGCACTACCGCTGCACCACTGTGCCAGATGGGATAAATTCATTGTTTATACATTAATGAACGAGAGACCCGTGTTTAGAATATCCTTTATTTTGAATGAGGTTTTATCTCTTTATGCTCATTCATTAATGTGACGTCAACGGCTCATTCAATTTCTCAAATCCGTCAAACAGCGCATCTCATCAGACATCTTAATCCCAGTTACAATTAAAATAACCACATGACATAATGTGTACATCGCACCGAGCGAGCGCCACGGTATGTAACGTGCATTATTTAGGACAAAGTGAATTTAGTATCAGCATTGGTATAATGCAGATCGTAGACTGTGGGAATAATTTCAGGAAACGGGCTGTCATTTCTTTGCGGGGGCGTGGCGATGGTTCATCCGGCTAACTTGAACTTAAACCCTGCTTTTGACCAGGCTCAAACTTTTGGATCTGTTGTCATGGTGATTTGGACAATCCAGGTTCGGGGAACCGGAAAGTCCGGCTTAAGTCAGACTTCACCGAAAGTTATCCGGCTAACTCAGTTATCCAGGTACGGGGAACGGGGCCCAGGGCATACAGTGAAATGCGGGTGGCCATGCCTGCTTTGATTGTGCAATAATACAATAGTAAATAAAATAAGCAGAAGATAATAAAATAGACATAAAATAGACATGTTAAAGTCCTGAGATAAATGCAATACAATGTTAGCTATGAATTAAGGCACTGGGTCCTGTGTACACTCCTATATAATATACAGTTTAACTCTATATCCTTATGCTATACTTGCTATTTCTAAACTATACTATACAAGCACCACAACAGTTCTTTCCTTTACACATTGAGTGCCACGCCCCTTTGACCATATTTGGCTGCTCCGTGCCAGCGCTGAAGTCAATGGGAGGTCGAGGAAATTTGCGAAGGATTAAACTATATCTTAAATTATGGCTATGGGTCTAAAACACCCCTCGCTTATCAATGACTTACTTGCAGTCAACATGTACGAAACGGATTGTTTTTTCATTGGTACATTTCCGTTTTATACCATTTTGAATACGAGTATAGTTTTGGAGAGTTCTAGTAATTCCAGAGAAATTCCGCGATAATAGCTCTTTAGTGGAATACACCGTTGTAATTTTTCGGCTGATTTATGAATAATTTTCAAATAAACGCTAGATTATCGATAGTCTATGTGTACTTATGCACGCTAGAGAAGCGGGCTGAAAATCTATTATCCATGACCTGGTCAGCGCTAACGTCATACACACACACACACACACACACAGACACGCTGCGATGGCTGAGAAAAAAACATCTGATTAACCCAATACTGGTAAAATAGAGTCCTTACCTCACATCAGATGTTCTGCAAAAAGATTTATCTAATTCCTGATCGCCATTCCAAATATTGATCGCGTTTATTGATCCAACGTTATAGTCTGAAACACATAATCGACGCTGCTCTGAGGGTCCTCAGTCAATCTGGTAACACGATACTGCTTGCCAGAGATGGGAAAACCCCGGACCGGAGTTTTTTTCTGATGCACATGGCCACCCAATCCAATCCAATGATGTGCATTACCATCCGGGAGACGATAGGCGGCGGTATTTGCCCTTTTCGAGCTCAGACCCATTCACAATGATAACGTCAGGCTGGATGGATGAAAAATGAATGGATATCGCTAATAAAAGAAATAACGATTAAAAGACGAGAAAACTCGTCATTGGCGAGTTAGCACGACTAATCTCATCGTTGGCACTCAAAGTGTTAAAGTGACCTTTTTTCCCCTCTTTTCTTTAAAGTGTCCTTTTCATTGTGTTTACCGTTTGTGTGTGAGCTAATGCAGAATGTGTGTTGTGTGTGTATGAGTGTGCTCATGTGTACTACTGTGTGTGGAGAGTTCAGTGTTCAATGTTCTGATGGCCTGGGGGGAAAAGCTGAGCCATAGTCTCTCTGTTCTTGCTGTGTGTGTACGTAGGTGTGACCGCAGCAGCTTGAACAGGTGCACAGGGTGATTGAGTTGGAGGTATGACCCCCCACCCTGACCGCCTGGGGCCTGTCACTCAGAAAGTCCAGGATCCAGGTGCTCAGGGCAGAGTTCAGACCCAGATCTATCAACTTGTCAACCAGTCTGGTGGGGACTATGGTGTTGAAAGCTGAACTATAGTCGATGAACAGCAATCTCACATAGCCCCCCTTCTGACTGTCAAAGTGAGAAAGGGTGTTGTGCAGTACCTGGGAGACAGCATCGTCACTGGATCTGTTTGTCCTGTATACAAACTGCAATGGGTCCATGGTACTAGGGAGGGAGGCACAGATGTAATCCTTGACCAGCCTCTCAAAGCATTTCATGACCACAGAGGTGAGTGCCACCGGTCTGTAGTCATTTAGGCCTGCTGTAATCGTCCTGTTATCCCATCTGGGCCTGCAGCTTTCCTAGTTTTACCCCCATAAACGTTCTTCTCACGCTGTGTTCCATCAATGAGAGAGTGTGTTCCCCCCCGCGGAGGAACCCACCCCTCCGCGGCAGCCGGCACGTCAGTGACGTCGCTAGCCGGTGAGCTAACCTCGCCACTGCTCGCCCCAAACCGGGCGTAAAAGGAGTTGAGTTAATTCGCAAGAGAGGCATAGGCCTTATAATCAGTTATCGTTCATAAGCCTCCTGTGTTGTTCTGGGCCATCTGTGTCTCCATCTTATTCTCATATCTCCATTTTGCAACCCTCACTTCTTTGCGCAACCTGTAAGCTGTTGCTTTATACTCGTCCATATTTCACGATGCACGGCCCGAGTTGTAAGCAGCGGTGCGAGCATTCAGGGAGACTCGGATGGAGTTGTCAACTAACGTTTCTGGTCTTCGTGGGGACGATACTGTAGCATTGCTATGAAACTAACTACAACATGTGGTCCTCAGACCTCACTTTGGGAACCATGGCGTCATAGTTATATAGTATAGCACACGTTGCGATGCACAAAATCGAATGTGCAAGCTACAAATGTTAACAGGCTAGAGCAGCCACACCATCCACGTTAACAGACTAGAGCAGCCACACCATCCACCTTAACAGGCTAGAGCAGCCACTCCATCCACCTTAACAGGCTAGAGCAGGCACGCCATCCACCTTAACAGGGTAGAGCAGCCACACTGTCCACGTTAACAGGCTAGAGCCACACAGTGACCATTTTATAGGGTAGAGCAGAGCCGTATAATGAGAGTTCGGACACTCCCATAGGGTTTCATTGTTATCGTGGAATGCGGAAGTGGAGCGCCTCATGTGGCGGTCGTAGTTCCAAGCTCTGCGAGCAGGACAAGTTTCCAGCTTTGAACGCGATTACTTTTCATTGTTTACGAGGCACTCTTGCTGGTAAGTTTACTTTACTTTACTTACTTTGTACATTTTAACGCATTAGCAGACCACTCATGGATTTAGTCAATATTCGTATTTTATGTAGCAAGGTTTAGTTAATGTTTATCGTAAGTTAATAGCTTGTTAGATTCTAAATGCAGTTAGATAACGTTACCATACTGACTGACGTTGGCCTAACGTTATATTTACCAAATTATTTGCAGTTATTGGTGTTGTTAGTTTATCTTTGTTTATTAGATTTATTGTTAAAGTGAGCAACATGAGATAGACTGGTCTTGATTGATTGAATTGATTGAAAACTTTATTAACAGATTGCAGAATGGGTACAGTACAGTACAGCTCAATACATACAATTGTTAAGGGGATGCAGACCAGAGAAAGACTTTCGTCTTGTTTACATCAGGGTCCCCCATTTTCAATTCATCGTAACATATATGATATACATGACATACAGATAGAAAGTACTGCTACATCTATACATTTATGACATACCAGATTTGCAAATACAGTACTGTTTGTGATACAAAAAGAGTCCAGAAAAAAGAGTATATACATTTGATGTAGAAACTGTACATTGGATTGGGTAGGTTGGGGGGGGGGGGGGGACTGTACATTGGAGGTGGTTGGGTGGGGGGGGGGGTTGGGTAGGAGTGGGGGGGGAGGTTGGGTAGGAGGGGTGGGTGGGGGACACTGTACAACTGTACAAACAAAACTGTACATTGGAATATTGACAAGACCATACTTGGTAGTTTACTGTACATTGGAGGGGGTTGTGTTAGGACATTTACAGGGGCCAGTTTCGAATTGCAGTCTCCCGTAGGTGTTTTTTGAGAGTGTTTTTCAAAGTGGGTAGTGATTCACATTCCTTTACAGCTTTGGGTAGGGCGTTCCACATTGATGTGGCATAATTGCGAAACGTGTTTAGTCCCTTGTTTGAGCCGAATCTGGGTTTAACATGCTTTGTGGAGCTCCCTCTGGTGTTGTGATCGTGGTATTCACTGACCTTTGGGAAGTATTTTGACATGTACATGGGTCGTGTAGTGTATCTTGTAGACCAGGCCCATTGCAAGTTGCTGTACTCTGTCGTCTATTCTAAGCCATCCTAGGTTGTCAAAGTGGGCAGGGGTGAGGTGGGTTCTAGGAGTAAGGTCAAGCAGTAGTCTGACCAGTTTGTTTTGAGATGTTTGTAATTTAGTTTTTAGCGCCTTTGAGGTGCTTTGGTACCATGAGGTGCAAGCATAGTCGTAGTACCCTTGAATGAGTGCTCCTGCCAGAGTCTTCAGGGTATTCTTGTTTACCAGTGGAGGTATCATATAAGGTACAGTAAGGTTATAATATATAGACAATAACACATGACACTAGATAGACTGGTCTTCATATAAGGTACAGTAAGGTTACATAATATAATATATTATATAATATATAGACAATAACACAGTGGATACAGACCTGTCTGGCTCTCCTCTCGTGGTCTTGACTCTAATGAGAGACGTGTCCCAGTCATTTGGAGTTGTGAGGTTGATTATTATTAGTAGTAATGTAGTTTGTATATTATTAGTAGATATGTACGTTGTATATTATTAGTAGATATGTAGGTTGTATATTATTAGTAGAAATGTACAGTCTCCTCCCCACCGTATGTATATTTCTCTCCCACCCACCCACCCTCTCCTAATGTACAGTCCCCTCCCCATCATATGTATATACTCTGTCAGGATCTCTGGGTAACAGTACTGTATATTTGAATACCATTTATGTCACAAATGTATCAGTACTAAATACCTGTATGTCCCTATGCCATAAATGTCATGTATGTTGTGTATGTCATAAATGTCAATATGAATTGAAAATGGGGGACCCTGATGTAAACAAGACAAACGTCTTTCTCTGGTCTGCATCCCCTTAACAATTGTGTGTATTGAGCCGTACTGTATTGTACCCATTCTGCAATCTGTTAAATAAAGTTTTCATTCATTCATTCCAGGAGCCATGCTGTTGTCTGGTAAGATGCCCACTTTGACAACCTAGGATGGCTTAGAGTAGACGACAGAGTACAGCAACTTGCAATGGGCCTGGTCTACAAGATACACTACACGACTAAGGTACCCATGTACATGTCAAAATACTTCCCAAAGCTCAGTGAATACCACGACCACAACACCAGAGGGAGCTCCACAAATCATGTTAAACCCAGATTCGGCTCAAACAAGGGAATAAACACGTTTTGCAATTATGCCACATCAATGTGGAACGCCCTACCCACAGCTGTAAAGGAATGTGAATCACTACCCACTCTCAAAGAGCACCTACGAGAGACTGCAATTCGAAACTGGCCCCTGTAAATGTCCTAACGCAACCCCCTCCAATGTCCAATAAATGTCCTATTAAACCCAATAATGCACGAGATACCAAAGTTCATTTGGGCACAATATGTGTGGTCATTGGCCACTGCATGAACATGTACTGGAGGTTTTGGGCTGGTTCTCACAGTGGGACCCTTTCTCCTCTTGGGCTTAGGGCGATGCACAAATATGGTTGGAACAGCCATCAGCCTTCAATTTTAGTTGGCCTTTTTGGTTTGCTGTGAATTGCTCTCCCTCAAAATGTGCCTGCAGAATCATTCCAGACTTTACCCCATAATTGTCAATCACAAATTCATTGTAGTCATGTACATATTACAGTAAAACACATTGAACCTGTTGTGGAATATTTTAAATTAGCCAAACAGTGAAACTGTAGAAATTCAGATGAGTCAAATTGTATCAAAAATAGAATATAGTTTATTATCTGTTTTCTATGGCCATAGAAAGATTATGCACAGTTAAAAATTTGACAAATTAAGATGACAAATTAGTAACAGATAATGACAAGAAAGGTAAACAAAGATGAGGTTATGGGTTTTGTCGTATCCGTCACAAGATTGATATGAAGACAACGAGAAAAGATGTGATTTACTTGGACATGTCATATCTAAGTCAAGCTGGCCTGACCTTTAAGTTGTTGTCTGAGCTGTATACTAGTTAAACTATATGAACTAGTCAACCATTTCTTCTCCTGTCTGTGTCTTTTGGGAAGCCAATAAGCCATACATCCGAATCCCTTTCTCGGACCGATTGGTGCATCCAAATGCTGCACAGCCAACCATGGTAAGATGTCGATCTATAAAAGTTAGATGCAAGCAAAACATGTATACTAAAATACCAAGTTTCCCACAGCAAAAACTGGTGGGTCAACTCTAAACCATCTAAAATATTGAAATCAAATCAAGTTTTATTGTCACATACACAATCATACACCTCTTGAAGCAGGATGCTTGCATGCTGTGGAATGGAAATGTTAGAGATGAGAAGAGATACAAGATGTGTGTTGTTGTAGAGTGCATGAGCAACTCCATAACTCTCTATCTCCCTGTTTTGTTTTCTAGGATAAATTACCACTATAATGACGTGCGTGCGTGTGTCCAGTCTGAGGTTTGTGAGCAGCAGTCGTGACAGCAAGGCCCGAATCTAGCACTACCAACAACAGGAGTGGAAGACTGGACCTCTACCTGGACATATCATAGGCCTATAATAATAAAAAAATTGTGGAATGCCTTGTATTTTTTTCTACTGTTGACCAAACTTCTTTCTTGGCTTAATTGAGTAGTTTCTGGCATGATTGATATTTAGATTAGATTAGATTCAACTGTGTTATCATTTGCACAGACTACAAGTACTGAAACAACGAAAGACATTTAATCCAGTTTAGCATTGAACCAGAAGTGCAAAAGAAGCGGTGCAGTGCAGTGTAATTTTACTTGCATATTATGTATGATATATAAATAGAATAAACGGTAAAGGTAGGTATATGAATGTGCTAAGATATACAGTATGAACATTATTAACAGAATGAACAGTATGAAAAGAGTAGTATGAATACGCTAAGATATATACAGTGTGAACAGCGTTTAAGTTAGTCATGGATGTATTATAAGAGCTTTTATAATACATCAATGGTTACAGTATGAAATGCAAATGCTAAGAAATGCAGAGTAAACAGCTTGAGGTATGATATTCACTGCATTTCCATATTCACTTTGTGCATGTATGAATGTCTTATAGATAGCATTAAGATGTGTGTATTTATGACCATAGAAGCACAAGAAAAATATGAATGCATACATACTAGGGATGTCCCGATCCGATCACGTGATCGGGATCGGCGTCGATCACGTGCTTTTCAGAGGATCGGGGATCGGGAAAAAATAATAATAAAAATCGGCAGTCAAAAAAAGAAAAATTTTATTCAACAAACATGACCATGTCCACGTCTTAAACTCATACGGAGGCCTTAGTTTTGGTTTTAAATTACATATAATATATCATCATTAATGTATTTATTGTCACACAGAGCAGAATAATTGTCCACAACAAACACATTCCCCTTTAATTTACACCGTTGCAACAAACACATTCCCTTTAATTTAGACCGGCTACACGCTACACGCTCCACATCACAACAACAGTACAACACGTCGCTCCCGAAACACGGTTAATATCCACTGACTTGAGCAGCTAGACTTAATGTCAGAGGTTTGGAACTAAGCATTTTAAAATAGAAAGTCAAGCCAGTTGCAATGTTTGCAAGGAGGACAGGCTGGAGGCGAAGTTTTCAGACTAACTTTTCACCTGGAGGATAACGTGACTGAGGATTATCGTCGGCGTTTCAGACCAGAATGGACCATTACGTAAGTCGAACACTGAATGTATACTAATGTGCAAACATATATTGAAACTTTTAATATTTCTCATATGAAGCAGAAGCACATTTCTCAGGGTGAATGTAATAACAAAAGCCTCCGCGCTCGCGCCCCGGACTATAGGCAACAGATGGGCTTGTCTCGCTCTGCCAGTTTCTGAAAAAAATTCGTCAAAATTGATTACTAATGTGAAAGATCGGATCGGAAACGATCGGATCGATAGATATTTAAAATCACATGATCGGGATCAGCTCGGGAGCAAAAAAAGGCGATCGGGACATCCCTAATACATACTGTAAATGTTACAGTATGTAACGTTAGCCTATGGGACAGTCCACAGAAAAACTGACTAATGCTGTCTCTCTGCCACTCCTGAAATGCTATTATATATATTGAATATAAAGTGTTGTCAACATATAACTGTAATGTGGGCTAATTAATACAATTATGCTTGAGTGTTTAACAACTGCTGTGATATGGCTAGTGTAAAAGAATAGTCATCAGTAGCTATAGTAACGTTCGAAATTGCTGTCATCGCCTAGTGATATAAAGTAATATAATGTAAATATTAAAGTAGCAGACATGTAAATGATATAAAGCAACAGTGATCAATGCACATTGTGTTAATAAGTACCAAAAATTGCTGTAACAGTAGTAGTTCTGCCGTTCTGTCCCGCTGAAATCAAGTCGACAGTGCTCAGTGCAAAAACAAATTGGAACTAAGGGAGCTACGTGAACCACGTGATCGCCTGGCGGCGAGATCAAAGCGTGTCGCAACTCTCATTATACGGCTCTGGTGTAGAGCAGCCACACAGTGACCATGTTAACAGGTTAGAGCAGCCACACAGTGACCATGTTAACAGGTTAGAGCAGCCACACAGCGACCATGTTAACAGGTTACAGCAGCCACACAGTGACCATGTTAACAGGTTAGAGCAGCCACACAGTGACCATGTTAACAGGTAAGAGCAGCCACACAGTGACAATGTTAACAGATTAGAGCAGCCACATCATCATCTAGAGTTTTGGCGTATTTTCTCAGCAAAAATAGAAATTACCTGTTGATAGTCATAGTGACATCATACCAGCAATATTACATAACTGACACCTTTCCTATAGTTTCAAAGTCTATATCAGTAGAATATGTCAGACATGAAAAATATATTTTTTTGACATTTTTGCAATTTTTGTGGAGGCTACATGTGTACTATATAGTCATATCAGAAACCACATGTAGGCTATAATTATATGATGTTAATATGTTAGCAGAATATCAGGTGATGGGCAGTACTTCTCCATTTCTCTCTCACTCTCTTGCCCAAAACGTTGGTTTGATGCCTATAATGTAAATGAAGGTCCTGCCTAGTTCTCAATAAGCCCATGTTAAAGTTTAATTTGGAATCAAGCAGGGGTTTGTGCAAGGCATCAGCACTGTCAATGGTGAACCCCCAAGTTGTGTTTCAGCACCTCGGACAGCACAGTGCTGATCTTAGGAGAGATTGTGCACACGCCTAGCAGGCAAAGAAGTCTGCTTCAAGCAACTGTTTTGCCATGAATTATATTGTTTCACCTCCCCTTTCCCCTGGAAATTTGAATTGTGAATAAACCCCCTTTTAATTGCAACATCCGAATACTGGTATTTACACTATACAGCCCACTCCTAGAAACTGTTACAGTTGGGGGTAGGTGTGTTGGACCCAGGCGCAGTGTAGAACAGATGAGACGGATTGCAGGGGTTGAACTTCACAGTGCACCTCATGTGACACTGTGAATAATGTGAATATTCCTCAGCTAGTCAGATAGTAAATTATATTGACCATATTGATCAAATTGTTTACACTGCCTGTGTTGTCTTTTACTACCTGTATACTGTGTTGTTTTACTACCTGTACCCCTCCCCCCCTCCCCCCCATGCTGCTATGATGCCTGAATTTCCCCAAGGGGATCAATAAAGGAATATCTTATCTTATCTTATCTTATCTTAATATAATTGAATTGAACAACGGATAACTTGGTAGCACGTGGCAAAGAAAAGGGTGCAAAAGGGTCTCTGCAAAACACTATGCAAAAAACAAAACACTTAATCAGGGAAACACAAAAGGGGGAAAACAAGTCTCGAAAATGGGATAACTCAGGATAACAAGGCACTCGATGATGCTGCAGACGCACACATCAAAATACACATTCAAAGATAATTATGCATTCAACAATGCAAATGGCGAACAGACTTATTCCTCAAGGGCAGGACTGATAAGTCTTAGACTAGTCAATTATGTACTCATGGGTAAGTTCAGTGAACGACTGACAATCTGAGTAGTAAACCAGGGGAGCATATGAAGCAAGTCAACTATACAAACCAGGTATCAATTAGGGCAATCAGGGCAGAAATACAGGTAATTACCATTGGGCAACGCCAGGGCTTTTGCTCCCAGGTGAGAGCAAAACCCCAAACGTTACAGAAACGTGTGCACCATTTTAGCAATTGCACGTTATTAAAGTGGAGGCTACATGTGTACTATACAGTAGGGCAGTAGGCTATAATTATATTATGTTAATGAGTTAAGAGAATATCAAGTGAAGGGCAGTAGTTTTCAGTTTGGCCAACCAGTCAGAGACTAAGAGCCACAAAAATTACTGTGGTACCACAAAGAGCCACACCATATACCAGCGTTTCTCAACCTTTTTTTTCAGTCACGGCACCCTTCATGTGTTTATAGGTCTCACCCTCTGGCCTCTGAAGTTGCTAATGTCTTATTTATTTGGGCCTCACAGGGGTAAAAGTACCCTGTGAGACCCAAGGTTGCAAAATGACAAAATCACTTTTAGCCATTTAAAAAAATAATGTTTATAGGGCGGTCAGGTGGCGTAGCGGAGATTGCGCTTGTCACCAATGCAGGAGATGCTGGGTTCGAGCCCAGCTCTCGGCGTTGCTACCAGCTTGGCTGGTCGTTCATACTAATACAATTGGCAGTATTAGGGGGTGGGAAGCTGGTGGGTGGGAATCTGGCGTTGTGGACAGTGTCAGGTCAGGTCTCGGCGCTTGCTCAAGGACTTAGTGGAGATAGCGTGCCCTCCCACGCGTTACACTTCACCAATGAGAGTCCTCGCTGCCAAGTGAAAAGACGTCACTGGCAGTCGCCACACGTATCGGAGGAAGCGTGCGGTCGGCTTCGGGACGCCCTTGTACCGACTCGTAGGAGAACATGCATACAGCAGCCAGGTAGGGGAGGGGGGGAATTGGCACGCGACTAAATTGGGATGGGGAGAAAAACAGAAAATTGGAGAAAGAGAAATAAAAATAAAAAATTATGTTTATTTAAAAAATGTTAAGCACATGTAGGCCTATAGTCAATTGGTCCTGTTGTTCAGCCTCACAATGCTATTTGATAGTAAATGTGTTTATATGTCCCACCCTCTGGCCTCTGAAGGTTGCTAATGTCTTTTTAATTTGGGCCTCACAGGGTTAACCTCTTAAGCCCGAGATATACAGTAAAAGTGTATATTTTCAGCATTACGTTTGTTTACCAATTATTTTAACTGTTATTAGTGAAATATAAGATTATAGAAATCTCAAGGCATTGAGTCGGAAACCGGCGCATATTGACAGGAGGAAGTGGCACAGCCAAAAGTGAGTGTAGTCTTTTGAAGGAAGCGACTCAGGGCTTTCGAATTTCGAAAAACTACCCTACCCAGCTCACACCAGCCCCTGTCAATCATCTGACTTCTGGATTTACTTTTTTATTTCTCTTATTTTTTGGGATTATCTCCCACAAACCTGAACGTTATTGCCATAAAACAGAACGCAGTTAGTTTCTCTACCTTTCTGTCAACGTCTTGCAAAAAACGGTGTTGCAATACGATGAAAAATGGTGGAGAAATTTACATTATAAAAAAGATGGCAGAATTCAGTACTGTATCTACAAAACCTTCTGTTTAATCATCTTCCGTTTATTAATTTGCTTAGATTTTTCAGGTCTGGTCAATTTCAGCATGGTGTTATTCACAGTCAAAGATACATTTTTTTTCTCCTTTGGTTCATTACAATTTACTCAAGCCTAGTAACAGACACACTATTTCTGACACTGATCCATACAGTATACAGTATGTCCCTAGATTCAGATCCCAAGAACATGCAAATGGACCATTTAATTAATTATTCTACGTCCTTATGGAATGAGTGACATAAAAAAAAATTATGATTTTTTTTTTATTGATGGAAGAGCCGCACATTGACGGGCAAAGAGCCGTGCGGCTCGCGAGCCGCGGGTTGGCCACCCCTGCTCTATCGCTATCTCTCTCTCTCTCTCTCTCTCTCTCTCTCTCTCTCTCTCTCTCTCTCTCTCTCTCTCTCTCTCTCTCTCTCTCTCTCTCTCTCTCTCTCTCTCTCTCTCTCTCTCTCTCTCTCTCTCTCTCTCTCTCTCTCTCTCTCTCTGAACAAGGAGAAAACAAAAATCACTGACTGCTTTCTGGTTACAACTCTTCACTTTTCAGACTGTTCATCAAGGATGGATGACATGAAACATTTAAGCAATAACTCCCGACAGGCCATGGTACAGTATATGGTTATTAGTAGTTGGTGATATACTAACCATATGCCATGGCCTAAAGTGGGCTATTGCTTTTATAAAGCGGTTACCAAGTAGGCTATGGCAATATGAAAGTAAGACACACTTCAATTTAAATGTTTTTATTAGTAATTACTAATTATTTTATTAGTAAATAATAATGTTCAAATAAGATAGGCCCTCCTGGCTGCCTGCACTGCAAGGTGGTTGCTATGCAATATACACACTAACAACTAGCTGGCATTCTTTTTTTCATAGTTGGGCAGATATGCAGTTATTTACCAAGGCCAAATGCTGTTTTAACCCTTTCACTGCCACACAACAGCCGGTTAACCATTTCACTGCTACACAACAGCAGGTTAACCCTTTACTATCCCCCCACACTACAGACGGTTAACCGTCGGTAGTGTGATAGTAAAGGGTTAACCTTCTGTCGTGTGGCAGTGAAAGGGTTAACATATGACCTGGGACCATTATTATACAGTTTTTATATTTTTTCAGGCGATAATCCCATATAGATTCCAAATATGTCCAAATTTGTCCAAATAACACCTGTTTGGAAATTTGCTCCAGTGTTTTCGGAGATTGGGCGGCTGCAATAGGACTGGGGTTGATGCATGCCCAGTTTAACTGGTAATCCCCATTCAATGTGAGGTTAACTATAACTGATCGTTCTGCTATATTCCTTTATCTGTAATTTATCAGTCTCCCCAGTTGATTAATACATTTAGTGGAAGTGGCAATAATTAAATAATCTGGATAAAACCATTGTCTGATTCATATTACGCTAATGGGCATTTTGGACCTCATATATGGGCACATGTTCGTGCCATCACGCGAGGGCTTCCCCAATCTGCATGCGTTTTTTTCCTCAGAGTGATACTGACCGGAGTGAAAAGTTATTAGAATCATAGCTGTGGATATACACTCATTATACCATGGCTACCAAGGCAATCACATTGCTTAATTTGAGCTACAGTAGGCTACCCATTTTATAATCTATTATATCCTATTCTAAACATTACATTACATTATTTATTTATAAATTATTTATATGTCTATTTTAAAATCCAGAGTCAACTAAAACTTCGGACTGGAATCACGCTATGTTGTTTCAGGATCTAGGACAGCAGCAGAGGTCTTTGCCTGTGACTCCATATCTGAATGTTTAATTTGTCTGCTGACGTGCGGGCCGCTCCTCTCTGTAAACACTTGAATGTTATTCTCTGAAGCTGTGGCTCCTTGAAAAACGTGTGCTTATACACCTTTCTGACCAGCAGCGGTCAACTTCCCATGTATTATGCAAAAACAAATATCGCTTGCAAGTTTATAGAGAGTTACAACGTTATAGAGAGAGTTACAACAGAGAGAGAGACACACAGGAAGAGAGAGAGAGATAACCGCTGCTTAATACTGTAGGCAGCATGTTTTACTTTGGCAAAACATGAAGACATATTTAGGAAAAGTCATGGACTGGGAACATCACAGCTGTTATTTATACAGAGGTATTATACATTACAAAGAGGGATTGCTGTTTTCTTTGCTCTTCTTTTCTGTGCTCAAAAGACAAGGTTTTGGCAGAGCAGCCTGCATAACGGCCTGGAAATAAAGAAAAAGCAGCATTACCAATTATTTAAAAATATTTGTATCTCCTGAGAAAAGGTTTAAAAACCACATATCTAGTGAACCAGCCTGATGATCTCAGCTGAACAGGGCAGCCAGATAGACAGGTACGTCTATCTTTGTGTGTACAAAAAAAATTGCATGCAGGTGTGTGGGAGGGGGGGGGGGGGGGATAAATCCTACTGACTGACATTAAACTTGTTAAACCCACAGATTGCAGTTGTGTTTTGACAATGGCCAGTAAACTATCTAAATTGCAGTGTTTGAGCGTCTGTCTTTTATTGTGAGTTCCCGGGCGGTGAAGCGTGAGCCTGTCACTCCTGGCAAATGGTCTTTCTCTCCGTATGCCACTGCTATCATCATCACCGGCCTTTCAAACATCAAACTTTGTTCCTTTATCTTTGATTGTGCCTCTCCCTCTCTATCCTCCCTGAAATTACCCTTTCATTTTGTTGTGACATAAAATTACAGCCTGGCCAAGATTGGCAGTGTTTTTCTGAGGTGGGAGAAATCAATGCTCTCTTTTGTGCTTGCGTGCGTGCGTGCGTGTGTGCGTGCGTTGCGTGCGTGCGTGCGTGCGTGCGTGCGTGTGTGTGTGTGTGAGTGTGTGTGAGTGCGTGCACACATAACTGCGTGTCTGAATGTCAGCATGTGTGTGATGTGTGATGATCAATGTGTCATTGTGTGTGGGGGTGGATGTCTCTCTCTCTCTGCGCCATCACTGTGGATAATGGCACTCTGGGTAATGCCAAGCTACAGGGCAGATACCCCTGTTTTATTGGACACTTTTGGACGTCTCAATCAGTAAAAGGTGGTGTTGGTGTTGGAAGGGATCAGTATAGGCAGAGGTCTGTCTAAGTGTGTCCTTGAGTCCAAAATAGTCTGTTTCATCATCTCGCTTGTCTTTCAATACCCACTTGCCCCCTCAAAGTTCCCAGGTCAGTGTTCCATGTAAAGAGGGATCATAGCCTCATAGACTGTTTGATCATAAGTGATCTGACATTGATTGAATTAACCAGTCACGTAAACGCAAAACTGCCGATTGTCTTTCTTGTGACATCCACTACAGTATTGACAACTAATGGCGTACAATATTGACAGTGCTCATGAGGTGCACTGCAAAATGTACTGCCCAGCATCTATTGAGTTGATGTCACAGGTCGACCTTAATCGACCTGGACTTGAAACAAAGCCAGAGTAGTAGGTTCCTAAACAGCGACACAGACACAACAAAATGAAGGAATAACAAGGAAATCTTTATTTGGCACAACTATAATATCACAGTTATGGGGGGGAAATGGGGAAATATCCCTTTCATGAATGTGCAAGCAGTTAATTGCTTGGGACCGAAAACATTGGTGTCAGCCAGGTGTCGGGTGCCCTCTCACGTCCTGAGGCAGCATTGCAGGGAAACGGAGATACTCACCATGGCGGCTAAGCTTACGCTAAAATGGCGGGGGTTAGTACACATTATTAGTAATGGCATGGTGCTTAAGTGAACCCTTCACACACTGCATAAACACACAATAAATACTATAGCGTCACATCCAAGAAAGGGCCACTCTTGATACACAGCAAACTGAAAGCCACAAGGGCTATGCTAGTGTTAGCGATTGCTGTTTCAGAATGCGTTCTTCTCCCGATCGTTAGGTCTAAAATAGCATGAATGGGGCTAGCCCGTCTCTATCAACTGTACGCGGGAAAATCCAAGTGCGCATTCTCAGGGTGTTGTATCATTCACAGTAGACCACATTGTTATGTCCTGTTATGCTACGTGTAGGTTGTGACATACTAGCAGTTACACTGTAGGCTACTGTGCCTTTAATAGACGGGCATGGTTAGCGCTCGAGGTAGGGCTGGTGTTGTAACGTAAACGTCAGTCGAATAAAGTTATGAAACAACACGGTCGTGTGTTCATTGTCTCAATATAATAATTGGCGAACGAGGATGGCTGATTTCGTTTTACCACCGCCACCACCATTTCTACCTGTTCCCGGTGACCCAGCTGTTCCATGGGTTAGATGGCTAACGTCATTTGAGGACTATTTATTGGCGTTGGGACTGGAGGATCTGGAAGAAGCTAGAAAGTGCGCACTTCTGCGACACTGCCTCGGACAGGAGGGGCAACGGATTTATGCTACGCTTACATTAGCCGACGATCAGTACTCTACTGCTACCGAGGCTCTGAAGTCGCATTTTAGCTCGGGAAGAAGCCGTCGGATGTACCGTTTTGAGTTCCGCCAGAGAGCACAGAGGTCTGGTGAGACTGTTTCGCAATATGTGTCTGCCTTGCGGGAGTTAGCCAAGCATTGTGATTTTAGGAACTTGGAGGATGGACTCATAGTCGACCAGCTGATTGAAAGGACATTGTGTGCTCAACTGAGGGAGAGACTGTTATTAGAGCCGGACGCCATGACACTAGCTGATGCAGTAGTGATTGGAAAACAGTTGGAGACAGCTATCTCTGAGGCGCGCAAGTTTTCCCGCGCGGTGCATGACCCTGTGACGTCACCTCCAACCGGAGTTCAGAACGTGGCCCAGGAGGCAGCTGGCGCAGACGGTGACAGCTTCGATGTGCAGAGAGTGGCAGACAGGGCGCCGAGGGAGAGGGAGAATGGACAAAGGCGTTGTGGTAACTGTGGCTCCCCTAAGCATGCAACCCTAAGCGCTGCCGTAACTGCAACAGGGTTAACCATTTTGCGCGCTGGTGTCGCTCTCCTCCTGATCACGCACAGTCTGGGGCTGTTCCCATCAATACAGTACAAAGCCCACAGGCCTCATTCAGTCATTGCACATGTCGTGTGGGTGGGGCCTCCATACCACTCCTCGTGGACACAGGGGCTAAAGTGTCGCTCCTGAATAAGTCCACTTATGACCGGCTCTTCAGTCACGTGCCGTTGACTACAGCAGCAAACGCCCTGTCGGGGTATGGCCACGCCCCGATCACCACTTTAGGGGTAGCCTTCCTACCTGTGGAGTACAAAAAGAGACGCATCCCTGACACCGAGTTCTACATCACACGGAGAGGGGCTAACATCATGGGGCTAGACCTGTTTCATGCTCTGGACTTCACATTGACCGACGCTGGGGGTCTACGCATCCTGCAGGTCACCGCGTCCTGGCCTGACCATCACCCGACACTGTTCGAAGGCCTGGGCTGTATGACTGGATTTGTGCACCAGCCCTCGGTGGACATGTCTGTCCGACCCGTCATTCAGCCGCTGCGGCGCATTCCCTTGGCCCTCCGTGATGCGGTGAAGGAGGACGTCATAGAACCGATCAATGCCTCTCCCTGGGTGTCCAACCTGGTGATAGCCAAGAAACGGGGGGAGTACGGACTGCGTCTATGCGTCGATCTGACAGACGTAAACAAAGCCATCATCCCTGACAAGTATCCCCTCCCCACAGCGGAGGAGCTGACTAGCCATTTCCATGGCTCCACGATTTTCAGTAAAATGGATTTACGTCACGGCTACCTGCAGGTTCCCCTGGCACCGGGCAGTATGGACCTCACAGCGTTTGTCACACATGTGGGGGTTTTCAGGTACAAGCGCATGGCTTTTGGCCTGTCATCAGCCCCAAGCTGTCTTCAGAAAATAATGTCGCTCATTTTGGCTGGCATCCAGGGGGTCAGCATCTACTTGGATGATGTGGTGGTGCATGCGCCCACCGCTGCACTCCACGACGCTCGCCTGGAGCAGGTCTTCCAGCGCTTCAAGCAACACAGGGTCACACTCAACGCGGAGAAGTGTACATTTGGAGCTACTGAGGTCGAGTTCCTGGGGTTCAGGCTCTCCAGGGAGGGTATCAGCCCGATCATGTCCCACACCGAAGCAATCCTGTCCCTGCCGGACCCGCAGTCGCCGTCCAAGCTGTCTTCTTTTCTGGGCATGGCTGCCTACTACCTCCGGTTCATGGCACACTATTCTGACTCGACGGCCCCTCTGCGCCAGCTGTTACGCAAGGATGCGGTATGTGACTGGACCCATCATCATCAAACAGCAGCTCACGTCCCCGCCAACACTGGCGCATTTCAGCCTGACCGCACCCACCTTGGTCACCTGTGACACCTCTGGGGTGGCGCTCGGCGCCGTGCTATCCCAGGTTCATGTAGGGGTAGAGCGTCCAGTGGCTTTTGCCTCTCGGGCCCTCACACCAGCCGAGCAGAAATACTCGGTGGGGGAAAGGGAGGCCCTCGCCTGTCTGTGGGCCTGCGAACGCTGGCATGTCTACCTGTATGGCAGGGCGTTCACCATTCGCACAGATCATCAGTCTCTGACAGCGCTGCTGGCGACCCGACGGGCGGGGCACAAGCCTATGAGGCTACTGAGGTGGGCTGAATCAGTACAACTTCGGACTTGAGTTTATGCCGGGGCGCTCTAACATGGTAGCTGACCTTTTTTCGAGAGCCGTCTCTAGGACAAAAGAGGCGGGTGAGGCGAGTCCTGAACAGGAGGACGACGTGGACTGGGTCCACATGCTGCATGGACCGCTCAGCGCAGTAGTCACGCTGGCTGAGCTGCAGCAGGCTGCGGCTGAAGATGAGACAAATCTCCTTGCCTATATCCAGGACGGCTGGCCAGCCATGGTGGAGGACAGACTGCTCCCCTACCGCCGAGTCCGCGGCGAGCTCTCCTGCTGGGGGAGGTGTGCCTCGCCCGCGGTCACCGCGCTATTATACCAGAGGCGCTGAGGGCCAGGGTATTGCACATGGCGCACGACGGCCACCTGGGGGTGGTTAAGTTTAAACAACGCTGCAGAGACACAGTGTGGTGGCCTCACATAGACAGCGATGTAGAGGAGCTGGTGCGCAACTGTACCTGCTGCCTGCTGAGTGGGAAAACGGGGCAGCCGGCTACAGCACCCCTCACCCCGACCCCGTGGCCGTCCGCGCCGTAGGAGCACATTCAGGTTGACCTATGCGGAGAGCTTCATGGGGCCCCGGCACATGCCCGCTACCTGATGGTCGTGCACGACCTACACTCAAAGTGGCCAGAAGCCATCGAACTCAGCTCCATCACCACACAGAGCATCACCGACAACCTCGTCAAGCTGTTTGGGCGCTGGGGCCTGCCCAGTGTCGTCACCACAGACAATGGGCCTCAATTCATTTCGGCAGAGTTCTCGGAGTTCCTGTCACTGAGGTCCATCAGGCACATCAGGACGTCGGTCTACCATCCTGAAAGTAACGGCGGCGTTGTACGCCTAAACAAATCTCTGAAGAATGGAATCCGAGCCTGCCTGGAGGAGGGGAAAACCTTCAGCGCTGCACTCACCCAAACTCTCCTGACCATCCGGGCATCCAAGCACTCCACCACAGGGGTCTCTCCGGCTCTGCTCATGATTGGGCGAGAAATGAAACAACCACTAGACTGCTTGAGAGCTGAACCGGCCCCTGCATGCGAGAGCCCTGGGCTCGAGAAGGCCAGAGATCAGGTCCAAAGCTCACAGGCTCAGATGAAACGGAGGTATGATGCCTCTCACAGAGTACAGACCCCCGCTATGTCAGCAGGGGATTGGGTCAGGATTAAACACGCCAACCGCAAGAACAAGCTGAGCTCATACTGGTCAGCACTAGTGCACTGCAACCTTGCCCAAGCCCGACCCGGCCCGGTGGGTTCGGGCTGGGTAGGGCTTTTTTTTTTTAAATAATTCGGGCTCGGCCGGGCCCGGGCAGCCCCTCCTTTTTTTTTTTTTTTTTTTGTTGTTGTTTCAGTTTCGATTTTGTGCTGTGACGATTTAATAATAAACTCGAGGAGAGTAGAACATGTGCACTGCTGGCTGCTGAAGGACGGTAGCCATGGAAGAATTGAAGCAGAAACTAGCTAAGGGGGAGCTTCTAAAAGTTGCTAATGTGACTGGGAAGTCTAGTTTGTGGAAGCACTTCGACCTGATTGTAAGTAGTACAACTAAGGAGCCTATTGGAAGTGTGCAGTGTAAAGAGTGCTGTTATGGTTTGTAACCGACCCCAATCGCACAACACAAGACAGGTATGATGGTTTGCCAAGAAACAGATATTTATTTAGAACAGGGAAAAAGGGCACTGTCCCTTTAAGGGAGAAAACACAAGACACTGGAATAACACAAGAGGGGAAGGTAAAGTGCCTTTAAGAGGCGGGCAGGAAAAGGGAACACTATGGGAAGGTAAAGGGAACGCCTAAGGGAAGGTTAAGGGAACGCCTTGGGAACAGAGGACTAGGGACTAGGAGAGCTAGGGATAGAGGACTAGGGACTAGGAGAACTAGGGATAGAGGACTAGGGACTAGGAGATCTAGGGACAGAGGGACAGGTACTGGGGAACATAGGGAACAGGTTCTGATGACAGAGGGAACAGAGGCCCGCGGAGGCGGGCTGGGGACAGGGAGGAACAGGGGACAGAGGACCGCGGAGGCGGGCTGGGGACAGGGAGGAACTGGGGACTGGTGGGAAAACATCTGGGCCGCTCTGCAGAACAGAGGAGAGGGTTAATATTCAAAGGGAAAAAACAGAGCAGATGCAGAACAGTCCAAAAAACAAAGTAACAAAGTAAATACTATCTTCGTGTGAACAAACACACAGTGGGAGATGGAATGTCCAAAATAATATCCAAGTGAGAACTAAAGGAGGCATTACGCTGAGTGAGTGACATCACAATCAAAACTCACCCAGGCGTATGCGTAAAGGTACAGGGGCAGCAGCGGGAACGGGGGCAAGGGCACTACGCTGAGTGAGTGACATCACAATCAAAACTCACCCAGGCGTATGCGTAAAGGTACAGGGGCAGCAGCGGGAACGGGGGCAAGGGCACTACGCTGAGTGAGTGACATCACAATCAAAACTCACCCAGGCGTATGCGTAAAGGTACAGGGACAGCAACGGGGCGAGGGCATCGCCACCGGGTGGCTGGCAGTCCGAGCCGAGGAACAGAGTGCTGGAACAGTGGCGGTGGCGAGGATGTCGTCCACCGGGTAGCCGCTGTCGGAGCCGAGGAACAGGGTGCTGGAACAGCGGCGGTGACGAGGATGTCGTCCACCGGGTAGCCGCTGTCGGAGCCGAGGAACAGAGTGCGCGCCACACCTTGGTGTGCACGTCGGAACAGTGGCGGTGGCGAGGGCGTCGTCCACCGGGTAGCCGCTGTCGGAGCCGAGGAACAGAGTGCGCGCCACACCTTGGTGTGCGCGTCGGAACAGTGGCGGTGGCGAGGGCGTCGTCCACCGGGTAGCCGCTGTCGGAGCCAAGGAACAGAGTGCGCGCCACACCTTGGTGTGCGCGTCGGAACAGAGAGACGCCTCGGGGTGCGTCTGCGAGGAGGAGTGTGCCAAGCACGAAGGTCTGGAAGATGCGCGTCGGCGCGCTGAGGTCTGGAGAGCGTGCCAAGCTCGAAGGTCTGGAAGATGCGCGTCTGTGCGCTGGTACGGAGGAGCGTGCCAAGCTCGAAGGTCTGGAAGATGCGCGTCAGTGCGCTGGTACGGAGGAGCGTGCCAAGCTCGAAGGTCTGGAAGATGCGCGTCCGTGCGCTGGTACGGAGGAGCGTGCCAAGCTCGAAGGTCTGAAGTGGAACACTGGAATACCTCCCGTAGAGGATTAGAGAGCGCAGTACAGTGTCTCCCTCCAGGCAAACGGCGGCAGGTGGCGAAGGCTTGAGCGCATCTGGCGCGCTGGTCTGGAGTGGAACACTGGAATACCTCCCGTAGAGAATTAGAGAGCGCAGTACAATGTCTCCCTCCAGGCAAACGGCGACAGGTGGCCAAAGCCCTTGAAGATGCGCGTTGCGCGCTGGTGACTGGAGAGCGTGCCAAGCTCGAGGGTCCGGGAGATGCGCGTTGGTCTAGATGTGCGTCAGGACGAACAGCTGCGCTGGGGTCTGCAGTGGAACGCTGGGGTGCCTCCCATGGAAGTTACAGGGAGCGCAGAACAGTCTCCTCCACAGGCTACGGCGACAGCAGACGAAGGCTGGAGCAAACATCTCAAGGCTGGAGAGATCCATCTTACAGCATTGGTAGACCAGAGGATCTCCCGAAAGAGTCTAGATGTTAGAGAATAAGACTCGGCATGAATACAACACGACCCCACGCCAAAACGAGGGGAAGCGCCCTGGTATTTAAAGCCCACAGGGGGACTAATTAGCCTGCCATCACAGGTGCGAGAGATAATAGAATATCAAACAGGTGTGGCCACTAAGGGTAAGGAACGAGAGGGTGGGGGCTAGAGAGAGTGAGTAGGGAATTCCTAACAGTAGGCTTAAAGAAGACAGAGAAAAGGTAGTGAGCAGCGGGCAAAACCTCACAGTACCCCCCCCTCAACGGGAGCCACCCGGCGACCCAAAACAAATACAGACAGAGTGGCAGGGGGCAAAACAAGAGGTACTGGCCAAGCCAGCAGGGGAAGCCACCACAAGAGTGGGGCTAGCAAAAGAAACAGGGTCGCCGAGGGGTAACTAGGGTAGCAGAGGGGCAACTGGTCTAGAGGAACTGGGTCTAGAGAACTAGTCTAGCGAACTGGGCAAGAGAACTGGTCTAGAGAACTGGTTCAGGGAACTGGTCTAGAGAACTGGTCTAGAGCAACTGGTTTAGAGGAACTGAGGGGCAAGCAGGGTAGCTAAGGGGTAACCATGGAAGCACCGGGAAAGGGCTAGCAGAGGGAAGGTTTGCTGCCAGGGCACTGATAGCTACAGGGCCTATGCTAGCTGTACTGCTACATCAACATAGAGGCTGCGCAAGCTGCCGGAGCCAGGCTAGCAGAGGGAAAGGGTAGCTGCCAGGGCACTGATAGCCACAGGGCCTATGCTAGCTGTACTGCTACATCAACATAGAGGCTGCGCTAGCTGCCGGAGCTAGGCTGGCAGACAGGGCTGGACCAGCATGAGAGCACAAGCTAGCTGGAAGGACAGTCCTAGCTGTGTGAGAAAAACTGACCTTGCTAGCTGAAAGGGCAGTCCTAGCAGTGGGATAAACTACACAAAAAAAGTGGAGGCCATGCAGAGGGACCGGGTTAGCTGCTTGGGCCTGGCTAGCTACAGGGCCTATGCCAGCTGCAAGGCTGCATTAACATAGAGGCTGTGCTAACAGCCGGGGCCAAGCTAGCAGACCGGGGCCATGCAGAGGGAAACTGGGTTAGCCGCCAGGGCATGGCTAGCTACAGGGCCTATGCCAGCAGCAAGGGCTGCATAAACATAGAGGCTGTGCTAGCAGCCGGGGCTAAGCTAGCAGACAGGGGCTCTGCTGAGGGACTGGGTTAGCTGCCAGGGCATGGCTAGCTACAGGGGGGTCAAACAGGGCAAAACGGGAAGCAAACAGGGGAGCTAACCGGGGAGACTAACAAGCTAAACAGGGGAGTAACAGGCTAACAAGGGAGCTAAACAGGACTAACAGGGAAGCTAAACTGGGCAAACAGGGAAGCTAACAGGGCTAACAGGGGAGCTAGAGGGGAGACTAACAAGCTAACAGGGGAGCTAACAGGGCTAACAGGGGAGCTAGAGGGAACAAGAAAAAAAAAAGGCAAACTCAACATACACCGTCTGTGCTGGCTGGGGTCGTAGACTTGGTGGGGTCGTACTGTTATGGTTTGTAACCGACCCCAATCGCACAACACAAGACAGGTATGATGGTTTGCCAAGAAACAGATATTTATTTAGAACAGGGAAAAAGGGCACTGTCCCTTTAAGGGAGAAAACACAAGACACTGGAATAACACAAGAGGGGAAGGTAAAGTGCCTTTAAGAGGCGGGCAGGAAAAGGGAACACTATGGGAAGGTAAAGGGAACGCCTAAGGGAAGGTTAAGGGAACGCCTTGGGAACAGAGGACTAGGGACTAGGAGAGCTAGGGATAGAGGACTAGGGACTAGGAGAACTAGGGATAGAGGACTAGGGACTAGGAGATCTAGGGACAGAGGGACAGGTACTGGGGAACATAGGGAACAGGTTCTGAGGAACAGGGGACAGAGGACCGCGGAGGCGGGCTGGGGACAGGGAGGAACTGGGGACTGGTGGGAAAACATCTGGGCCGCTCTGCAGAACAGAGGAGAGGGTTAATATTCAAAGGGAAAAAACAGAGCAGATGCAGAACAGTCCAAAAAACAAAGTAACAAAGTAAATACTATCTTCGTGTGAACAAACACACAGTGGGAGATGGAATGTCCAAAATAATATCCAAGTGAGAACTAAAGGAGGCAATACGCTGGGTGAGTGACATCACAATCAAAACTCACCCAGGCGTATGCGTAATGGTACAGGAACAGCAGCGGGAACGAGGGCAAGGGGCATTACGCTGAGTGAGTGACATCACAATCAAAACTCACCCAGGCGTATGCGTAAAGGTACAGGGGCAGCAGCGGGAACGGGGGCAAGGGCACTACGCTGAGTGAGTGACATCACAATCAAAACTCACCCAGGCGTATGCGTAAAGGTACAGGGGCAGCAGCGGGAACGGGGGCAAGGGCACTACGCTGAGTGAGTGACATCACAATCAAAACTCACCCAGGCGTATGCGTAAAGGTACAGGGACAGCAACGGGGCGAGGGCATCGCCACCGGGTGGCTGGCAGTCCGAGCCGAGGAACAGAGTGCTGGAACAGTGGCGGTGGCGAGGATGTCGTCCACCGGGTAGCCGCTGTCGGAGCCGAGGAACAGGGTGCTGGAACAGCGGCGGTGACGAGGATGTCGTCCACCGGGTAGCCGCTGTCGGAGCCGAGGAACAGAGTGCGCGCCACACCTTGGTGTGCGCGTCGGAACAGTGGCGGTGGCGAGGGCGTCGTCCACCGGGTAGCCGCTGTCGGAGCCGAGGAACAGAGTGCGCGCCACACCTTGGTGTGCGCGTCGGAACAGTGGCGGTGGCGAGGGCGTCGTCCACCGGGTAGCCGCTGTCGGAGCCAAGGAACAGAGTGCGCGCCACACCTTGGTGTGCGCGTCGGAACAGAGAGACGCCTCGGGGTGCGTCTGCGAGGAGGAGTGTGCCAAGCACGAAGGTCTGGAAGATGCGCGTCGGCGCGCTGAGGTCTGGAGAGCGTGCCAAGCTCGAAGGTCTGGAAGATGCGCGTCTGTGCGCTGGTACGGAGGAGCGTGCCAAGCTCGAAGGTCTGGAAGATGCGCGTCAGTGCGCTGGTACGGAGGAGCGTGCCAAGCTCGAAGGTCTGGAAGATGCGCGTCCGTGCGCTGGTACGGAGGAGCGTGCCAAGCTCGAAGGTCTGAAGTGGAACACTGGAATACCTCCCGTAGAGGATTAGAGAGCGCAGTACAGTGTCTCCCTCCAGGCAAACGGCGGCAGGTGGCGAAGGCTTGAGCGCATCTGGCGCGCTGGTCTGGAGTGGAACACTGGAATACCTCCCGTAGAGAATTAGAGAGCGCAGTACAATGTCTCCCTCCAGGCAAACGGCGACAGGTGGCCAAAGCCCTTGAAGATGCGCGTTGCGCGCTGGTGACTGGAGAGCGTGCCAAGCTCGAGGGTCCGGGAGATGCGCGTTGGTCTAGATGTGCGTCAGGACGAACAGCTGCGCTGGGGTCTGCAGTGGAACGCTGGGGTGCCTCCCATGGAAGTTACAGGGAGCGCAGAACAGTCTCCTCCACAGGCTACGGCGACAGCAGACGAAGGCTGGAGCAAACATCTCAAGGCTGGAGAGATCCATCTTACAGCATTGGTAGACCAGAGGATCTCCCGAAAGAGTCTAGATGTTAGAGAATAAGACTCGGCATGAATACAACACGACCCCACGCCAAAACGAGGGGAAGCGCCCTGGTATTTAAAGCCCACAGGGGGACTAATTAGCCTGCCATCACAGGTGCGAGAGATAATAGAATATCAAACAGGTGTGGCCACTAAGGGTAAGGAACGAGAGGGTGGGGGCTAGAGAGAGTGAGTAGGGAATTCCTAACAGTAGGCTTAAAGAAGACAGAGAAAAGGTAGTGAGCAGCGGGCAAAACCTCACAAGTGCAGCGCAATTTTAAAATATGACAGCAAAAAGACTGGCACGTCCTCCCTCTTGCGACACATTGAACGCGGTGGCTGCGGTCGTTTGAATGCTAGCCAGTCACAACAGTTGCCACTGACAGCCTTCCTTCCAGCAGCAGTGCCAATAAAAGTTAAATCTGCAGTATTGGATAAATGTGTTAAGTTCTGTTGTCGGGATATCAGGCCCTTTCAATCAGTTGCCGGAGAGGGCTTTGTGTCTCTGGTGCAAGAGCTCATAAATGTTGGAGCTACATATGGCCGTCTCCCAGCTAAAGACGTGCTGCCGCATCCTACCACTATATCGAGAAAATGTCTTGATATTGCAGCCACAAAAAAAGACAAGCTCGTCAAGGAAATATCAGACATAATGTCCAATGTAAATGTGGGGATGACCACCGACATGTGGACCGATGATTACCGCAAGGTCAGTATACATGTCACACACACAACACAATTCACAGCAATAATAGTAATAAACAAATTTAAATCAATTTAATTAACCAAAAACGGAACGGAATATATAAACAGTGTTTTAAGCACTTTGAACTGCAACATCTGTATGAAAAGTGCTATACAAATAAAGTTATTATTATTATTATCCCTCTCCCCCAGGTCAGTTATATGTCTATAACATGTCACTATGTGACACCTGAATTCCAACTGAAGAGCCGTGTACTGGCGACAGCAGCGTTTCCCCCCGATGAAGCCCACACGGGACGAAAATATAAGGAGAGAGCTACAGAAACAGCTGGTGTCAGTGCTAGGATTTGATGCTACTGTTTTCAACAAGGTGGTTTGGGTCACTGATCACTGATCAGGGATCAAACATCATGTCTGCGCTCAGGCCGTACCACCGTCTCGACTGCCAAGATCACATCTATAACACTGTGCTCAAACACGCCCTGGATCACACTGAGCTCAGCGAAACTGCCCCAGAAATAGGAGAGACATTGCTGGCAGCTAAGGCCCTTGTTAAATACACCAAAAAGTCGGGACTTGCCTGCCAGCTGAAAACAACAGTGAAGCAGATGGGAGAGACTAGGTTCAGCAGTGTTTTTCTCACGTTAGAATCCGTCAAGGCTGTCTACCTGGAACTGAGGGAGAAGCTTGCTCTCCGCGGGGAAAGCCGCCGGATTGATGACGTATCGCCAGACGTCCTGGGATTCCTGGTAGAATTCCTTCGTCCCTTCTATCTTGCGCAGAAGGAGCTTGCGGGCGACCAGTATCCTACACTCAACCTGGTCATGCTCTGGCACGAGAGGCTTAAACGACACTGCCAACCTGTCACCACAGACACCCCACACCAGTTAGTTATCCGCAGCAGACACCTGGAATGGATTAAAAAGAAAATAGAGATCCAGCCGCTCCACAAGCTTGCCATGTTTTTATGGCCCAAGTTCAGCCAGCTACGAATGATGCCCGCAGCCGACAGAGAACGTGTCCATCTAGAAGCAAGGGCCCAGGTAGCCAGCTTCTCAGCTATGCCCCCTATTCGCCAAGAACCAGCTGATCCACCTGTTGAAGAGGGTGAGCCCCTGGCCAAGAGGAGAGGGAGCGTGGTGGAGTGTGAGTGGGAGAACGTGTCCTCCACTGCAGACACTGTGGATGAAGTGGAGAAGTACCTCCTTGTCAGTGATGCTATGGAAACAAATGACAGAGATGTTCTGGGATGGTGGAAATCCCACGAGGCCTCGTTGCCCTTGCTTGCCAGACTTGCACGCTCTGTGTTCAGCATCCCCGCAAGTAGCAGCAGCAGCGAGAGAAATTTCAGTGCCGCGGGGAGAGTAGTCAATAAAAGGAGAACCACGCTGAAGCCATCTACGGTGGACTCTATTCTTCTCCTCCACGACGCATTTAAATTCTAAAGGAATTAAATGACTAATGTAAATAGTTCAAGAGAGAGAGGCAAGGTTGGCCAAATAGGCATTATGCCCTGAAAGGTTGATTATAATTTATTATTAGCCTATACGTTAAAGTTCATTGTTATTGGATTTTGGACATCTGGACTTTGTTCAAAGCGGTAGGCCAATGCCATAAGCCAAATATTGTATTATTATTTTCTGATTTATAAGTTATTATTTTCTGATTTATTATTATTTGCTGGTGTGTGGTCACGCTTCCCTGTTCTGTTGTGCTTTCATATATAAATATTGCTCTGCTCGAAATCTGATTTCTGTTTTCTGTTTGTTTGTATAGTGACTGAGTAGGCTATTGTGTCGTGTGTGTGTGTGTGTCAAAGAAGATTCCATATAGCCTTCAAATTACGAGTTTTACGAGGCTGACTCGCGCTGGGAAATAGAATTTGCGAAAAAAGGCTATATAATGGTTGTTAGTTTTCAGCATGATATGTGTTATTTAGTTAGACCTATTGGACATTTTCGTTTTTGTTTATTTATTAAGTTAATATATAAACAGTGTTTAGAATATTTAAAACAAAAAAATTAAATAAGTTTTGGCTATATGTTATAATATATATATTAAGTTTTTCTTTTGTTTTCACTATCTGTTATTTAGGTAGACCTATTGAACATTTTCGTTTTTGTTTATTTATTAAGTTCATATAAAACCGTGTTTCGAATATTTAAAACAAATACAAAAAAAATAAAATTAATAATAAATAATAAAAACAAAATCGGGTTTTCACGCGGGCTAGGGCCTAAAATATTATTTACACTCAGGCTTATTTTCGGGCAGGGCCTGAAGTTCACGGGCTCGGGCTGGGTACGGGCTTCATTTCAAGGCCCTTGCAGACCACTAGTCAGCACCCCTCCGAGTGACCCGTCAACTGGGTCCGGCCACCTACAGACTAGATGATGGTTCTCGCTGGCACTCAAACCGCCTGCATAAGGTTGGTGCCCCGACACTGCCCGCATCATCCCTGAGCCAAGCTGCAACCCGCAGTTGGCAGCCCCGCTTGGAAGCAACCAGGGTGCGAGGTAACCCACCACAACCACCAGACCCTGCTTCCCAGCCTGCTTGGCATGGGGACTATGTTACTGGGTAAATGCCACGGGTTGGTGGACGGAAGTGTTCAGTTTCTGTTCATGGACTGGAATGTTCTATTGCTGTTGCAAAAGGGAAGGGGGGGGAAATGTTATGTCCTGTTATACTACGTGTTGCATGGAGGGCTCTGAACGGCATGACCAGTGTGTGGAAATCCAACCTCCCCCGTCAAATCAAGCTCAACTTCTTTCATGCAACAGTTGAGTCTGTCCTTTTGTATGGCAGTGAATGCTGGACCTTGAAGCCCACCCTGCAGAAGTCCTTGGATGGGTGCTACTCATGTCACTAATGCAAACTTGTATGGGGGGGTGCTAAAGGTGAGCAATAAAGTGGCAGTCAGGAGAATGAGGCTGGCAGGTCACTGCCAGAGACACCATGAGATGCCAACCAGCAAACTTGTGCTGTGGGAACCAACACACGGGCATCGATCACGAGGATGTCCCACGTTAACCTACGTGGACGTACTCAGGAGAGATGTGGGAACAGAAAGCACCGGCGAGCTAGCCAGATGCATGGAGGATCGGGATGACTGGAAGCACCGATGGAGGGCCCGTCCGAGGACGACCTAGATAGATACTGTGCCTTTAATAGACGGGCGTGGTTAGCGCTCGAGGTAGGGCTGGTGTTGTCAGTCGAATAAAGTTATGAAACTACACGGTCGTGTGTTCATTGTCTCAACATAATACACATAAATTTGATGGCAAGTGGGGCTCGAAGCCCCTAGCCCCAAGTGTACAACGTAATTCCGTATTTCAAAGTTGATTGGCTGGCGCCAACATTACAGTCGGTAAAGAAGCCTTTCATTGCTAACGGCAGTTACTGTAAACTACCTAGCTAGTGACGTTATGTGAAAATGTATCGTTTTAACCGAAACAGCTTGCAAAGGTAACCGTGTGTAACCGTAAGACGGCCCTGTCTCTGTTAACATCCATCCATGCGAACAACCTAGAAGAGGCTTTTACTGAGACTGTCAGTCTGCTGAAAATCATCATAACAACTCAACTCCTATGATGACATCTGAGTCAGAGAGGAACTTTTCCACCTTAAAGAGGATACAAACATTTACTCGCAATATCATGTGACAGCCGCGACTAACCTTCCTACTCCTGCAGGCCCATTTAGAAAATCCCTGAACATGAACTTGCATCGGTTTGTGATAGATTATTAGTTACTGGGTATTTCAAAGTACCTCATATTTGGTACCATATTTAAGCTAACAACTAGGGCTTTCCAATGATATAAAATATGTGTATGATTATCATCATTATTATTGTTATTATTCTTCATATGTAGTTGCATTTGAACTTGTTGAAATTAAACTTTTAAATTAAACTAAACATTTATTTTCAAGCACTTTCCTTACTTGTGTGATGACCCCCACTCTACCTGCTAATGGAGAGTCTGTTGATTTACCAGGAAGCATGGTGGAGTGGGTGGCTCGTTAACTGTATGAGACTCACCTGTGCAGAGCAGAGCTGCCTGCACCCGAATATATGTGTCTCTGTCTAATTCCCTCTCTGTCTGCTTTCTCCACTCCCAGGCACAGGTTGTACCAACACCCAAGCTGCATCCTTTGACTTATTATAGCACTGATACTTACACCACACACACCACAGCATACTTACTCACTCATCCACACACTGCACTCACCACTGATTCTAATACAAAACATTTCATTGTTCATGTCCTTATGCTTTTGTTTGTTTAGATTTAGATTTGTTAGGTTTAAATAAATCATTCTTTGTTAAATTGTTATCACCTGTTTGTCATAAATTACCTGTTTGTGACACTAGATACTAGGGATTAGATAAATTAGAGTGTATGGAATGTAGACAATCTTGTTGGCAATATAGAACAACTGACATATTAGAAATAGCATCTATTGTTCAAAAGTTATGAATTAATGAATGAAACTATTTTTATTAAATGTCTTTACATATTAGATATGATTCATAAAATACTTAAATGTGTGTGTTAATAATTTTTTTTCATACTTACCCCGTTCTCTTCCTAGAGCAGGGGTGGCCATTACCAGTCAGAGATTAAGAGCCACAAAAAGTGACTGTGGTACCACAAAGAGCCACACCAGCGTTTCTCAACCTTTTTTTCAGTCACAGCACCCTTCATGTGTTTATAGGTATCACCCTATAAGTTGCCTCTGAAGTTGCTAATGTCTTTTTTATTTGGGCCTCACAGGGTTAAAAGTACCCTGTGAGACCCACGGTTGCAAAATTACAAAATCACTTTTAGCCATTTAAAAAAAAAAGTCTGTAAATGTTTATTTAAAAAATGTTAAGCATTTTAACTGTTATTAGTGAAATATAAGATTATAGAAATCTCAGGGCATTGAGTCGGAAACCGGCGCATATTGACAGGAGGAAGTGGAGCAGCCAAAAGTGGGTGTAGTCTTTTGAAGGAAGAGACCCAGGGCTTTCGAATTTCGAAAAACTACCCTACCCAGCTCACGCCAGCCCCTGTCAATCATCTGACTTCTGGATGAACTTTTTTATTTCTCTTATTTCTTGGGATTACCTCCCACAAACCTGAACGTTATTGCCATAAAACAGAACGCAGTTAGTTTCTCTACCTTTCTGTGAACATCTAGCAAATGTTTATGTTTATATGATGAAAAATGGTGGATAAATTTACATTATAAAAAAGATGGCAGAATTCAGTACTGTATCTACAAAACCTTCTGTTTAATCATCTTCCCTCTATTCATTTGCTTAGATTTTTCAGGTCTGGTAAATTTTAGCATGGTGTTATTCACAGTCAAAGAAATTATTATTATTGTAATTTTTTTTAAATATAATTGATATTCTCCTTCATTACAATTTACTCAAGCCTAGTAACAGACACACTATTTCTGACACTGGGAATACATTCCCTGAGATCCATAGATGAGCCTTGTCTTCCTCTATGCACTCTGCCTCCCTAAGAGCATCTTCCCTGGGCGCGGGGGTGAGCAGAACTTCTGGGTCTCGACTTGTTTGTTGTTAGCCAGCTCTAGCACACTCATCCTCCGTTCTGGGTTGATACAAATGAAATATATTATATATAGAATATGACCCAGTAATGAATCAACTAAATACAGCAATGTGGCTATTTGAAAACATTACATTCGCTAAATAAATATGTTGTCCCTCTGGCACGAGCGTGGGCGAGCGCGCGCGAGCACGTTCCGCATCGTGGGCGCACCACGCAGTATGACCAACGTTATCCCCCAGCTAAAATAAAACGTCAGCCAACTTAGCCTGCAGCTATCCTCTAGCAGTGGCGTGAGACACACAAAGCATGTTTCCTGGGTGTTTTTCAGACATTGCATCGGTACTTTTAGAAACTGTTAAGGTTAGAGGTTCTATGTAGGATTGTTAGTAACTGTCTAACTGCATATATAACAGTTTCCACTAGAGGGCGCTCTAGGCGGAGCCACTCCTGATACCACCAGGTGGCGAGTATAAATAGAGATGTCTCCTCCCCTCTACCTCTTTCTCCACCAGCCTCTCAGTGAGAGGAGAACTCATGTGCTGCTGCTCATACCATGTGAATGAATAAACCACGCCGCTTAAAGGCTAAAGATAGAAACCATGCCTCTTGACCACGTTATTGTCGGCCCATAGCCAGATTCTGTCAACAGAAACAAGCTTTTTGAGTGGAAAATATTACCAAAATCTCTGGAAAAACATCTCACAAACACTATTGACTGTTAACGAATGCTATAATATGGCATTACACGTTGTTTCAAACTGCATGCAGGACCTCATTATCCTGGGGAAGAGTAATTCCATGACCACCCGCTCTGGGGGTTTTGGCAAAAGACACGAAACATGTTCAGGGGGGTTTTATATACTCCATGTGACGACTTGCGGAGTGATATTACCGTCGATTTACCATATAGGGCATAGGAACGAGCCCATGCAAAAATGTTGTCCCTCCAGCCTAAATTGCCTGAATGGGAAGAATTCGCCTGACAACAGGCTCTAGTCGGCGTCAACACTTTAGCGCCAGGAGCATTGGCCATACTGTCCATCGAAAGCCAGCTGATTCAGGAGCTACATGACTTTGTTCCCAAAGTAATCGACAAGTTTGCCCAGAGGAAGAACCGCCGTGCTGCCTTTCTCTTCAAGTGAGCCCACACCTGGCTGGGTGGCACAGCGGAGATTGCGCTCGTCACCAATGCAAGAGACTCCGGTCTCGAATCCGGGTGTCAGCATTGCCTCTGGCTTGGGCCAGCCGTCATACTAACTCATTGACAGAGTTAGAGGGTGGAAAGTCGATGGGTGGGGATTTGGACGTTGTGGACAGCGACTCCTACAGGTCGGTTGGGGGACGCCTGCACAGCAGAGACAGGAAGTAGGGGGGGTAGTGTGAGCCTCCCATTCGTTACACCTCGCCACTGAGAGTCCGCGCTGGCAGGTGAAAAGATGTGACAGGCTGCCTCCTCATGTACCAGAGGGGACACGTGATGCAAGGCTTCTATCCTCCCTACAACCGGCCTGTGGGGGGCATAGTCGAGCAACGTTCAAGACAGGGGAGAATTGGAAACACGAAATTGGGATGGGAGAAAAATAGAAAAATAAGGAGAAAAGTGGATAAAAAAAAAGTGAGCCCACACCTTTGGTGAGTGATATTTTAGGTCATGTAAAGACAAGGTTGTTGTCATAATGTGGTTGTCATAGAATACCTAAAAAGTTGTCTATGTGTGCTTTGGTGTGGCCTTCAGTGGCGTTGAGCTCTATAATAGCTGTTACAAAGGGTCAGATTAAACCGAATATATATATTTATTGCTTGAGATCCCTTGTATAATATTTGTATATCGTTTGATATCCCTTGTATATTCTTTGTATATATACACGGAATATCCCTTTACCTGGGTACAAACCAGACCATAATATTCGTTCTCCTATTGGACAGCGACCCCTAGGCGCCAACGGCCATACCCCCAATGGCAAGTTCAAAGGCAACGCCAAGGCATGTCTCAACATGTCCAGGTTTGCGCAGTAATACGAGACAGAACTGAGGTTGGCACTAGATTATTCACCTTACGTATAAATACGTCGCAGGTGGATACAGCAGTGGTCTTATCCTAAACGTTGAAGCCTTCACCACGAGACAACGTGCCGTGAAGTGGGCCTCTTTGCCCCTGAATAGAGCCTTGAGAACCGCGTGCGAATATATAGCTAAAGTGTCAGAGTTTAACGCAGTATCGTTGAGTTCGACTTATTCTAATGTGAAGTAATAGTCTATCATTTATAGTGTATCGTGCGGCTACCGTTCTTCAGTGACCAGCATTACCACCGGTTCGTCGTACCTATACTGTAGCTAGTGCACTTATCCAGGCTGGGCGGCCTAGACGAGAACCGTTGGATATGTACACCGGAGAACCTACACCGGCGAATGCAGAGCCTTTTCTGGCTGGATTATATTGCTTTGGTACCGTGACTGCTGGAGCAGAGAACCGTCTACCCCACTATCGTGTGGGATCTACCCCTGTGAGGAGCACCCTCGAGCCCACCTCTAGGACCAGAGGCTGGCTAGCTTTCATCCATGCTGTCGGACATACTGGATTATAGCTGTTGCTTTGTCTGCGGACCAAGGGAGTACTGCACTGGCTCCTGTATCTGGAGCCTCGTTATTCCGCGTTGACCCAGACTTTGCACCCGAACATTCCTCTACCCTGCCGGCTTACAACCGGAGGGAACCCCCCAGTGTCTCCAGCTGACTACTAGTGTGCCTTACGTAATTGCTATGCTACAGGTGGCGTCAGTTATACGCATCTTACTATTCTCATGGACTTACGCTCTTGACCTACTTTAAGTGTTCTTCGCCTTACAAGCGCAAGTATAATTCTCAATCTGTAACCTACCGTTGCTTGCTCTAATAATAATAAATCCCTCTAACTAGAACTTTATGTGTCATTGCCGTATTCTTGTGTGGGTGTTCACCAGATATATTCATGTACTGTATGGCCAGTAATTAAAGTACATAACTAAGTAGTGGTTTAATAATACCATACTCTCAATACAGTCAGGGAATTGTACCCCTCAGTTACAATAGCAGTTAGTTTAATCCATCACAAAGTGCAAAAAAATCACCAGAATGCAATAAATAAAGTGTTTTTTTACACTAAAAACTTCCACTTTCCCCCCCTCTCTCACGCCTACCGCCAGGCCACAAAACATCATTGCCCCACCAACATTTTACATATAAAAACGCCACTGCATATTGAGATGAGGTGCTCGCCCATGACATCCTCGAGCTTCTATAGAAAGCTTAGGAGACCAGTAACGGAGGTGAGAAGGGCAGACCCAGAAACATGCCCAGCCAGTCCGTAGGGAAAACATACTCAATCAACTCAGCCTCCCCCTCTCGATTAGTTAATATTCTCTACAGCCGTTCACCTGAGCTAATTTACAGTCAATGGTCCTCATTCTCGAACATGTTCATAAGTACCTTTGTAAATATATTTAAATAAATATATATATATATTTTTTTTAAACTTTATTTTTTAGCGTTTATCGCTTTCCTGGTCAAGCATGACCGACAGTTGCAGGGTGAAACGGGAGAGAGAGCAGGGGGAGACATTCGGAGCACCCCTTAAATAAATATATTTAGCAATTTACAAAAGTCCTCCTCCGGATTCCTGAACGATTCCTGATTCCTGAGCTTATTAACGATGCAGCAGATATTGTGAGGATACTGTATACTGTACACACAAACATGCGGGCGCTCTGTAGAGATCAGTCGCAAATAATTTTGCACTAAGGAGCATGCACGCGCGTGTGTGTACAGTATGTACAGTATCCGATATCCTCACAATATCTGCTGCATCGTTAATAAGCTATAGATTTATATGGAATTCGTTGATATATTCTTAGTCTATTCCACTATACAGTTCAGTCGCAAATGCTTTCGCGCCAAGGAGCGTGCGCGTGTATGCGTGTGTGTGTAGGCAGGGGTGTAGCTCCAGATTCTGGGCCCCATGAAATAATGTAATAGTAAGAATGTCTAGTAAAAAAAAAATTGCCCCCCCCCCCACCCCCCCCCCAGTGCTGGGCCCTTGGAATCATCCTAAGCTACCCCCCCCCCCCAGCTACGCCCCTGTGTGTAGCTACAGTTAGTATACAGTATCCTCACAATATCTACTGCATCGTTAATAAGCTATAGATTTAAATGAAATTCATGAATCTATTCTTAGTCTATTCCATATATCCGTGCAATTGGTTGTAGTTCCTATTCATTTAATTTGCCGTGTGTGTGTGTATTTCTCACAATGCCTCATTGAGTCATGACTATAAATGCAAAACGTAATTGTTAATGATAATTATTTAATTCTGAGGATGTCTGTAGAATCAAGTTGAACGCAATCACCAACTATTTATCCCAAATAAAGCAGTTAAAAACTCGGGTGACATAGTCATATTTATTATCATTATAATTATTTAATTCCTCAGATGTCTGTAGAATCGAATTGACCGCAATAACTAACTATTTATCCCAAAGAAAGCTGTTAAAACGACTGCCTTTTCGAGTTCGTAAATCCTACATAAATCCTACAATAAATGTACAATACGAAGCCGTTTGAGAATGCTGAATACATTCGTAAATCGAGTTACGAATGAATTCTTTGGTAACTTTCACGTATGTCCGTTCGAGAATGAGGACCATTGTCTCTAGTCTCGGTCTGGGCAACACATATTCTGGGGCGGAAAAATATATATTCCCAGAGTAATCCAATACAGTTTGTAACAGAGTAAATCCCCACACAGTTCCTGAACAGAGTAAATCCACAACATTAGAGAAAGACAGGGTCCTGTCAACCTGTGACATTCTCATCTAGACAAGGGGTTCCCAAACGTTTCAGGCCGCGACCCCCAAATAACGGTGTCAGAGAGCCGCGGACTGGGGAAATCATTCAGGCCAGGAAATATAGTGCAAAATATAGCCCCAGTCAGGCAACTTATTAAGCAAGGGGTCTGGGGGTCCCCCACCAGGATTTTTTTTGTTACAAAGACTTCATTTCCTGCATTCTGGTGCAGGAATTGTTTTATTTGTACCCTTTAAATGCCAGTGTTTGTGATGGCATCACAAATTATTGTTAAAAAACAGGCTATATGTATGATTAGCAACAACACTGATTTTGATGGATTTTCTGTTTTTTTGTAATCTCAGATTGAAAAAAATACAATCTTTTATCCAACTTCAGCCCTGAGCATAACACCACATATTCATTTTATAATTCTAACTCTTTAAATGCCAGTGTGTGTGATGGCATATATTTGCAATATATCAAATGCAAAGTAGATTTGTCTGGGGGGGAATATTACAGGCTAGCATGTGTCAATGATTAGCAACAACAGTTTTTTTGTAAGGGTCCCACCTCCACCAATCACATGCGGCTCCCTTTGTGTGTGTGTGAGAGCAAGAGAGAGAGAGAGAGGGAGAGATAGTTCTCCAACTTGTGTCAGTTGCAGTGATCTCCTGGTTGTTCCCCACCTAGGTTATCTAACTATTGCGCTGCTGCAACTAGAAACACTGGCCTGGCCTGCTTCTAAGTAGGGATGCACGATAATTATCGGGCCGATAATTATCGGGCCGATATCAGCAATTATGACGTCATCCCGATAAACCCGATAACGTTATTGATAGCTCCGATAATATAATACATTTTTTGGTTAAAAGAAATCCGGTGTGGGTGGATTTGGATGAAGGGCGCTTGTTTTTATTATAGCCTCCTCCCGTTTTGCCAGTACTGTGGTAAAACTGATAGCGTGTGGTTTAGGAACAGGGAGTTTTTCACAAATCCAGCGCTCCCTTTCTTGGCTGTGACGTAGTCACGTTACATTCGGAGGCAGACAGTCGATCTGCCAATTACGTCCCACTGCTTGCACCCACCTCTTCTTCTTACCACCAATCAGAAGCTCTCGTTTGTTTATTTACCTCCGGATTGTCAGCCATTACTCTACTCGGAGCTCAGGCTATTAACGTTAGTTCCCCGCCAGCCACATTGACAAGTACCAGCGCTTATACATTACTGGCAAATGTCTTGTTGCACTTGTGGCAACGAGCGTTGTCAGCATCGACTTTAGTAAAATAGACCCAAACTTTTGAACGTTTCGTTCTGTCCGCCAGGCCCATGATGAGAGCAGAGCTGTCTGTACTCTGCAGCACCCGTGTGTGTGTGTGTGTGTGTGTGTGTGTGTGTGTGAGTGAGTGTGTGTGTGTGTGGGAGGGGAAGAGAGGGGAGAGCACAGCACAGCCTGCTCCTCTCGCAGGCAGAGACAAACGGCCAACAAGATTAGTTTGCGACGTTTAAATTCCTCAAAAAAAACTCCATAATGTCTCGAGTACCGATAGCAGTACCGATGACGTCGGAGCTTATAAATACAAAAAAAAAAAAAGAAAAAAAAAATTGATAAAAAAAAATATATATATATATACATTTTAAAAAAAATATTATAATACAATAAATATCGGTTATCGGTATCGGTTATCGACTTGAAGAGCATAAAGTTATCGATATCGGTGTCAAAAAATCAATATCGTGCATCCCTACTTCTAAGTTCAATGGCCTGACTGCATACAAAAAAATATATATGTTTTCTTTTTGATATTTTTTAATTATTTTTTTAATCATCTGGCGACCCCCACTTTGGGAACCCCTGATCTAGACAATGAAATTATGGATATCTAGACATGGTGAGAATTCTCACTCTGTAGGCTTGTGATCCACTGGTTCATCAAGGAACCTCCTCTTGTAGCTACTTTTTCTTCTTCAAAACATTAAAATGTATTTTTTTATTAAAATGTTTTATAAATTATGTTGCGGTTATGCTGTGATGTCACTTACTTTCCATGATGAAAACTTAGTCTAGTCCAAAACATCATATTTGAAACACAGATTAAACTGATTAAAGAAATGTTTGTGTGTGCCTGTTTTCAGTTATAAATGAAGAGTTGATCAAACTCCCTGAACTGATTACCAAAACAACTCATGTTAGAGGTTGGCCAACAACAGCAGCTATAGGATCATAAGCAAGATCTGATGCACGAATGTCAGTGAACAGTCCAATTTGTTTTTATGCACCGGAAAGAGTGAATAAAGCATTTTAATCACCAACTCATTATTAAAATAATTTCTCTGTCTCTTTGTGTCTAATCTTGAGACAAGCAGAGAGAGGTTAACATTATCTAAGTGTAACAGCCAGTTTCCTGGGACCGCTCTTTGTCTGGTCAATTAATAACCAGCAGAGATATTAATATGTTTGCGTAAGGAGCCAGAGAATCAGGGCAGACATGTTTTTTTGACGCCGTCATTACGTTATCTCTTCCTTCCAAGTTGACATTTTCCATCAGTGATACTCCACCGTTTCCTTATTGGCCAGAGAGTTTGAACAAACAATGAGTGCAGTTTGCACATCATCCAGAAGCTATCAATCTAATTGGGTAAATACTGTTCCCTGTGTAAAATACAGCTCTTTTAAGCATAGGGATAGCGAGAACCTAATCCATCTCTTTACACACGATGCACAGCCGTATGAGTCAGTGCAACGAAGCACCGTGGATGAGCTGCCCTGGGTCCTCATTTGTTCTCATGTTACACTGAAACATATATCCTGACGGCCTGTGAATATGTTGAGGTCTACAGGTTATACTTATATGGGTTTCCAAATCAATACCATTCTCCAATGGATACGGAGGGCGAAAATACCTTCAGGGCTCTTGAATCGTGTGAATAGTGTAGAGACGGTCATATAGCTAGAGATGCAAACGCCTCTTCACAAGTCATAAGTCAAGGTAACCATTATTATCCTCTGGCCGGTTTCAGTTTATTTGTAGTCATTTACAACCCTCTGGATCCTATTGTTCCAAATCTGGCCCTTCCAGAACCAGAATCGCATGGGTTTTATTATTAAATTATTATTTACTGGTCATTTCAAAGTACCTCATATTTGGTACCATATTAAAGATCACAACTAGGGCTTTCAAATGATATAAAATATGTGTATTATTATCATGATTATTATTGTGATTATTATTCATTTTAGAGTTGAAATTGAACTTCAAACAAACAAATGCAAACAAAACCACTTTACTGACATGGAATGTTAAAAAGTAGAGGGTATGGGATTTAGACAATTTTGTGGGCAATCTAGAACAGTTGACAGATTAGAAATCGAATGTATTGTTCAAAAGTTATGAATGAATGAATGAATGAATCATAAATGTACATTTTTGAAAATATACTTCCATATATATATATATATTTATTTATCTGATCATTTAATGTGTGCGTTAATTTTTTTTTATCAAACGTACCCCATTCTCTTCCTACAGGTAACACTGCTCTCTCTATCTCTTGCCGGCTTGTGTCTCCTCTACTGGGGGTCTGTCTGCTCACGCGAGGGGTGGGGCATCAGCAGGTCTGCTCCAATCTCGTGACCACAATACAAGCTTTGCACATAGGGCTGTTCGGGACGCGTCTATGCCTTCTACAACGCTGTTCGGTTTCCGGGTTCTTCTGATTGGCCACTAAGCCCACGTGACCCTACGCTAGCACGCCCCCCCCTTATCGCCACCAGTTATCGCTTACGCCCGCGCATGCGCATGAGCCGCGACAAGCCCCTTCAATGACAGAGCTCTCATATTTGCGAATGCATAAACTATATCTTAAATTATGGCTATGTGTCTAATATGGCCGTCGCTTATCAATGACTTGTTTTGTTTACATCAGGGTGAACGCTGTTGCATTCGCAAATATGAGAGCCAGCAATACGCAGCTCCAGTTAACCTAATTTATACCGTAATGAATCATTAAAAAAATATACCGTTAACTGGAATATGTTGTTTCTTTACACATATGTTGGATTATGTAATTGGTTTGTCATGACAAACCAATAAAAAATCGCTACTTTACATCAGGGTGAACGCTGTTATACTGCCACCACCCACTTCAATGACAGAGCTCTCATATTTGCGAATGCATAAACTATATCTTAAATTATGGCTATGTGTCTAATATGGCCGTTGCTTATCAATGACTTGTTTTGTTTACATCAGGGTGAACGCTGTTGCATTCGCAAATATGAGAGCTCTGTCAATTGATAAGCGACGGCCATATTAGACACATAGCCATAATTTAAGATATAGTTTATGCATTAGCAAATATCTTAAATTATGGCTATGTGTCTAATATGGCCGTCGCTTATCAATTGACAGAGCTCTCATATTTGCGAATGCAACAGCGTTCACCCTGATGTAAACAAAACAAGGGCCCGTAAGCGCACAGCCCCTCCCATCCGAATGCGCAAAAAAACAGGGCGTGAAGCCAGTTTGAATGACGGGGGCAATGCCCCTTTCTCCGGCGAAATGATGGGTTCCAGAGAGTAAACATTCCTGTAAATATACCAGTTTCAGCAAGCCAGATCATTTTCAACTGCAGTCACTGGGCAAAATGTTTCTATAAAACTGGATCATGTGGGTATTGCAAAACACGATGTGCCCAACGACTACCGCCCTGTACCTCTCACCTCCATAGCCATGAAGTGCTTTGAGAAGCTAGTGAAGGGCTACATCTGTTCCTCCCTCCGCATCAACCTGGACCCCCTGCAATTTGCATACCGCCCCAACCGGTCCACGGAGGACGCCATAGCCCTGCACACAGCAGCATCACACCTGGACAAGAGGCAGGGGAACTATGTGAGAATGCTATTCATCGACTACAGCTCAGCATTCAATACCATAGTCCCCTCCAAACTCATAGAGACCTATGTTCTCTCTGGACGGACCAGGTGGTCAAGAAGGGGACGAGCATCAGTAATCAACCTATCCACGCTCTGTCTCAGCGGTTTTCACTGTTGCCTTCTGGCCGCCGTTATGACGTTCCACCAAGTAGGACCAACCGTTACGCCAAATATTTTGTCGTCTCGGCTATCAGACTTTTAACCTGTTAATCTGTAGACCGTTTTCGCCTAAAGGTACATGCCTAAGTAAATGGAAGATTGCTCCACTTCTGCAAGGTCAATTTGCATGTTCTTGGTATCTAGGAACATATAGGGACCTGTGGGTATGTATTTCCAGTGTCAGAAATATTGTGTCTGTTACTAGGCTGAGTAAATTGTAATGAAGAAAAGGAGAATATAAATTATGATTTATGATTTTTGCATCTTTGATCAAAAATTGATACGGGTAGGAGAAAATGCTCACTGAGCTCATTCACCACCTTATTGAGATCATGTGTACAAACAATCTAAGCAAATGAACCGCGGGAAGATGATTAAACAGAAGAATTTGTAGATACAGTAATTAATGATAATCGACTTTAATTATAAATTCATATTTGACCTTGAACTTGACCTTGACCTTATTATGGCCAATCATACATCTATGGATAGGGAAAATGCTCCTCTTTCTAATGGCAGGGTTGAATCTGGATTTAGCCATTTCTTGGGGTTTTTACGATAATTAGCATTTTCCGATAAATTTGTTGTGACGTACGTGGGTTGGTCATTATCATTATTACTGTAGTTCAAGTTCAAGTTCTTTAATAGTTGTCATACAGAAGTACAGAATACTTTCATACAAAATGCTTCTTACTGTTACGCTCCAGAGACTGTGCTAGACAAGATAGTATCAAATAACATAATAACATAATATAGCATGAATTTAGAAGAAGAATGAGGTCACAGTTGTTCGGTATAGACATATGTACAATGTTCTGAGTTACCATATAATATACAATACACAATACTATGCAGTGTACTAATGTACAGTACTATCTAGTGCAAAGCAGAAATGGGATGAGGTACAATTTTAGGTACAATTTACAGTAAGGTGTACGAGTTGTAGTGCAATCCTTCATCCATAAATATAAAGTGTGGGGAGTGGGTGCTACAGTGTGTTTGTTTAAAGTGGGTGTGTGCTATAAAGTGTGTGTAGTGGGTGCTACAGTGTGTTTGTTTAAAGTGAGTGTGTGCGTGTGGATGTGTGTGCTATGTGTGTTTGGTGGTTGTTGTTGTGTAGTGTTCATTCATTGTTCGTTTAGCAGCCTGATGGCCTGGGGATAGAAGCTACTTCTGAGTCTTTCTGTGCTCGCCTTGAGACTCCTGTGTCGCTTGCCTGACGGCAGCAGTTCAAAGAGGCAGTTGTTCGGGTGGCTCGAGTCCTTAATAATTCTCTTAGCCTTCCCCTTGCAACGCTTGTTGTAAATGTTCTGGAGGGTGGGGAGCCCCCCTCCAATTGTGCGTTCGGCTGAACGTGTCACTCTTTGTAGTCTGCTTTGGTCTTTTGCAGTGCTATTCCCAAACCAGGAGGTGATGTTGCCGGTCAAGATGCTCTCTATTGTACATGAGTAGAAGTTCTTAAGGATCTTCTGGCTGACTTGGAACTTCCTTAGGCGCCTGAGGAAGTAGAGGCGTTGTCGTGCCTTCTTCACCACACTGTTAATGTGTATGGTCCATTTCAAGTCCTCGGATATGTGGGCTCCGAGGTACTTGAAGCTGTTGACTCTCTCAACCGGTGCCCCGTCGATGCTGAGGGGGCTGTAGTCCTTGACCCCCGACCTCCTGAAGTCCACAATCATCTCCTTTGTTTTGCTGACGTTCAGGGAGAGGCTGTTTTCCTGGCACCATCCCGCCAGGACCTTGACCTCTTCCAGGTAGGCCCTCTCGTCGTTGGCAGAGATCAGGCCCACCACCACTGTGTCGTCAGCAAATTTGACGATTGTATTGCTACTCCGCTGAGCCACACAGTCGTGTGTGTACAGGGAGTAGAGGAGGGGACTCAGAACACAGCCCTGGGGGGCCCCTATGTTGAGGGTGATGGATGAGGAGGTGCAGTTGCCTGCTCTCACCACCTGGGGTCTGCCAGTCAGGAAGTCCAAGACCCACTGGCAGAGGTCATAGCCCAAGCCCAGGTCCCTGAGCTTGGCTATGAGTATGGAGGGGACTATGGTATTGAATGCCGAGCTGTAGTCGATGAATAGCATTCTCACATAGTTCCCCTGCCTCTTGTCCAGGTGTGATGCTGCTGTGTGCAGCACATGGGATATGGCGTCCTCCGTGGACCTGTTGGGGCGGTATGCAAATTGCAGGGGGTCCATGTTGATGGGGAGGGAGGAGCAGATGTAGCCCTTTACTAGCTTCTCAAAGCACTTCATGGCTATGGAGGTGAGAGCTACAGGGCGGTAGTCGTTGAGGCAAGCAGGCTTGGATTTTTTGGGTACAGGGATAATAGTGGACTTCTTCAGGCAGGTGGGGATGACAGCCTGTTCTAAGGACAGGTTAAATATGTCAGTGAATACTGGGGCCAGTTGGTCGGCACAGACTTTTAGGACGCGGCCGGGGATGCCGTCCGGACCTGCTGCCTTCCTGATATTCACTTTTTTAAAGGTCCGCCTCACCTCATGCTCTGTTACCCTGAACACTGCGCCTCCATCAGCAGCCGACCCCCCCCCCCCCATTGCCGAGGCTTGTGAGCTGGTGTTGTTATTACCAGCATCAAACCTCGCATAGAAGGTATTGAGGTCGTTTGCTAAGGAGATGTCACTGTTCAGTTTGAGGGAGGCGCCTTTGTAGTCTGTCATCGTTTTGAGCCCCTGCCACATAGCTCTAGAGTCAGCTTGTTCAAACTGGAGTTCAATTTTATCCCTGTAGCGCCGTTTGGCCTCTGACACTGTCCTCCTTACGTTGTGTTGCGCCACCTTGTGGTCATTCATGTTGCCTGCCACTAGGCCGTCATTGTATGCTTTGGTGCGCTCTCTCAGAGCTTCACGGACGGATTTGTCTACCCAGGGTTTTTGATTTGGGTAAACTTTCATTTTGGTAGTGGGGATTGTTTCTTTCACCCTAGTACAGACATAGTCCAGCACTGTCTCCGTGTAGGCATTAATGTTATCTGTGTCGCGGAATACAATCCAGTCTGTGTTGTGGAACACTGACCGGATCGTATCCTCTGACGTCACATCCCATTTCTGCACCTCTCGCGAGACTACGGGAGTACTTTTAATTCTTTGTCTGTACTTTGGTGTAAGGAAAATGGATGCGTGATCTGACTTGCCAAAGCCACTATCAGAATGAGCCTTGTAGCCACCTTTAAATTGCGTGTAACAGTGATCTAGGATGTTACCGCCTCTGGTGTTGCAAGTCACATGCTGGTAGAAATCAGGCAATACCTTTCTCAGATTGGCGCTATTGAAATCTCCCAGTACTAAAATGGCGGCGTTAACGTTCGTCGCTTGTATATTATTTACCTCGTCGTGTAGTCTGGAGAGCGCGGCGTTGTTGTTGGCTTGCGGTGGAATATACACTCCGACCAGGACGATCGCCGTTAACTCCCTCGGGAGGAAGAAAGGACGACACTTGATGGTTATATATTCCAGTTCTGGGGAGCAGTGGTTGGATAATTCCTTCACATTCGTTGGATCACTCCAATTTTTGTTAAACATGAAGGCAATACCTCCACCACGTTGTTTACCGGACTCTGATTGTGTCCGATCCTTCCTATGGATAAAGAAGTGATCCGCTGGTTGAATCGCGTGATCTGGAACCTCCGGTGTTAGCCATGTTTCGGTGAAGCAAAGGACATTGCAGTCCCTAACGTCTCTTTGATATTGAATCCTTGCTCGGATGTCATCCAGTTTATTGTCTATTGATTGTACATTGGCTAGCAATATACTGGGAAGTGGTGTACGGTGTCGTCTGGATCTCAGCCTGTTTCGGATCCCAGCCCTTTTTCCTCTACGTCTTTTCCTGGGGTCTAGGAACAAAGGATCTGGTCCTAGTCTCCGGAGGATTTCTTCCGGCCATTGATGTGGTTCGGAAAGTTGATCCAGCGAGTAATCCAGTTGGTAAGTTTCCCGTAATCCAATGTCTATGAGTGACTGACGGTCATATACATTAAATGCACCAACAGTTGGTACGCACAAAACTCTAAAAACTATAAATATTAACAAAAGTAAACACAGTCTCGACGGAGCTAACAGAGAGGCAGCCGAACGGGGCGGCGCCATCATCATCAACTTACTGTATTTGGAAGACCATGTGAACATCAGATTAGTATCATTTGTATGTGTGTGTGTGTGTGTGTGAACATGAGAGCTAATGATATCTCTTCTTCTCTTCCTGTCAGGTGCTGCCCGTCCCTACACTGAAGGGTGCTGATTGCCTAATGAGTGACAGCTGATGGCAATCACATCGAGAGGGAGGGGTGCACAAGTAGCTGACAGCACACACACGTCGGGGCGCCTCATTGTGTCACTTCCCAGTGATCACCGTGTATGAGGTTGCCTTTGTTGATCACATGAGTGTGGATTGATCCCCATAGCTGTGGTGTCCTAGGAGGGGCACGTGGTTGTGTTAGTTGTTAAGTGTTGTTTGTATTATATGTATATCTTGTTTGTCCTCCCCTACCTTTACCCCTGTGCACAATGGAGGAGGTTTAAATCCCTCCCTCCATTAAATACATGATTTACTATTTGGAAAACGTCTTGTGTTGTGTCTTTTTTACCTACCTGGGACATTGTTTTGAAAGCATTTACTGAGAGAGGCTGCTTTTGCTCATGGGCAGCCAGCTCCAGTGTTATTCTGTGTGGTCCTTAGACCTTCGTACATGACATGGGGGCTCGTTAGTTTGCGCAATTGTATGGTTCCTTGTTGGTTATATAACATGGTGACTTGTCGATTGGAGCATGTCAGATAAAATAAGATAGCGTTTTCTCATTGGTAAGTTAGTGTGTTTCCATTGTCCGTGCTACACAGTTTGATTGATGTAAACCGTTGTTGTATGTGATGCTCTTGAACTAATCTGTTTTTTCTGCCACATAGGTAACAGGGGGATCGCCTACTTGGTTAGCGGGTGGGGGGCACGCGTCGTAATTCCGGTGGAGCGCGCAATGAAATTGGTAAGTGACTGAAGATATGTGTAGACCTCATCCCGTCAGGGGAGTAGTTTAGCTGGGGTATGCTAGAGTGACGTAGGTGATCCTAGTTAGATGGTTAGACCAACGTTTATTGTTTTCATGAATGGTAGATGTGGGCATTAAATCAGATTGGTTGAATGGTATACTGCGGAATGTGGCGATTAAATGTGTTACGCACGGATATTGTGGAGTAGGTGAGTGGCTATTTCCTGGTACCTGATATTCGTTATTTCGTTTGCTGGTAACACGGGTTGCTACGGGAGCACAGGGTAAATATACGTAGGTTATTTGTGGCATAGTCATATTCTGTAAGGGCTATGGCTGGGACGGCTTTTACATTGGATTTTTTTTTGACGGATCCGACGAGGGATCAAATTGATGTCTGCACGAAAGCTGAATTGTGTGGTGTCGCCAAGCATTATGGCATTACGGTCCAAAGTTCAAAGAGTAAAGAGGAGGTAAAAGCAATTGTGCTCGCTGGGTTAGTAGATAAGGAAATATTCAGTTCGCCCATAGCTGAGGGAAATGACTCGGAGGACGTCACGCATGGTGAGGCGTCTGGTGAGTCTAGTGAGGGAACCGGTGGTGCTATACAGGAACGGAGGGGTAGCAGTGCCAAGGCTGAGGAGATTGACAGTGATAATTCTGTACACTCAGGACGTGCCTCTGTTTCAGAGGAGAGAGCTGCTATGCGAGACAGGGAAGAGAGAAAGGAGGAGAGAGACAGGGAGGAAAGAAAAGAGGAGAGAGACAGGGAGGAAAGAAAAGAGGAGAGAGACAGGCTGGAAAGAAAGGAGGAGAGAGACAGTCTGGAAAGAGAGAGAAGGGAAGAGAGAGTGCTCCAGGGGGAAAAAGAGGAGAAGGATAGAGTGCTCCAGGTGACAATAAGGAGGATGGAATTGGAGAGTGGTGGCTCTTCCTCTCCCTCATCTGAAGGTTACCAGGGCACTTTTAATATTGGGCAGCATATTTCTGTGGTTCCCCTTTTTCGGGAGTCTGAGGTGGAATCATATTTTTCTACTTTTGAGCAAATAGCGTGGGCTTTGCAGTGGCCGAAGGACCAGTGGGCACTATTATTGCGATATAGACTCACGGGTAGGGCTCAGGAGGCATGCCAGTCATTATCGAATGAGGACAGCGTTGTATATGAGAAAGTGAAGAGTGCTGTCTTGCGCGTATATGAACTGGTGCCGGAAGCGTATAGGCAATGATTTAGGGCACTAAGTAAAGCTCCCTCTCAAACACATGTGGCATTTTCCCGTGACCAACGGACGATGTTTACTCGTTGGTGTGAAGCATGTAATGTGGATGGGGTCGAGGCTTTGAGCGAGTTAATCCTCATTGAACAATTTAAAAAATGTGTGCCCGAACGCATGGTAGTGTATTTGGAGGAAAACGAGCGAGAGGTTTCTACCCTCCAGGAAGCTGCAGTTTTGTGTGACAAGTTAGCATTGATCCACAAAAATATTGCGGTACGAAATGATGTGTATGTAGGAGGGGGCGCATTTTCTCCTTCTGAGACGCCGTATCGGGGAGGTGACGGGCAAGCATTCCGACCTCGCTCACCGCCGTCTCGAAATGCCTTGGGTGACGAGCAAGCATTCCGACCACGCTCACCGCCGTCTGAAAAGGCCACCTTGGTGTGTCATTATTGTAAGAAAGAAGGGCATTTTGTGAAGGACTGTCATGCGCTAAGGGATCGACAGGAGACCAGGGAGTCAGCCCAGGAACCAAAAGGGGTGGGGTTGATTGGTACGGTGTCATGTCCTGACCAGCATAGCTCTTTTGAACCCTTTTTGTTTGATGGTTATGTGTCCCTGTCGGGTAAAGTTGGGGACTACCAACAGGTGAGAATACTCCGTGATACAGGAGCCGTTCATCCTGGCTGATGTATTGCCATTGGATGTGGACTCCTGTCAGTCGAGTGAATTGGTGAGAGGTATTGACATGGGGTGTGTGCGCGTGCCGTTGCATAAGGTGCATGTACAGTCTGTACTGATCACAGGTTGTTTTCCGGTCGCGGTTCGCCCATGTTTTCCCGTAAAGGGCGTGGATTTCGTCATGGGGAATGATATCGCTGGGGGTAAGGTCGTCCCTGTGTTGGAGGTTGGAGACGCTCCATTTGCTGACTCATTGTGTGATGCATTGATTGATAATCACCCCAATGTCCCTTCTATTTGTGCTGTCCCTAAGGCACAGGAGCGGAAGCGTGACCAAGGTCTAGCGTTGGGTGACTCTGTCTGTGGTGAGTTTTGCAAATTGGCGGTGGCGCAGCATTTTGAGGCGGGGGATGAGGTGTTTATTGTGCTGCCCACGCCTAGTACTGTGCTCACCTCCCGGTTCTCAGGACCTTATGTGGTAAAAGGGAAGGTGTCTGCCACTAAGTATATGTTGCATACGCCCGGGCGGCGGAGGAGGATACGCTGGTGTCATGTGAATAGGCTAGTGAAAGGTTCTGCCCGCGTCTCGTCGGAGTTGGGATGTGACGGGGTTGTTGCTTCACATGCTGGGGTGTGTTCTATTGTGCCTTGCAGGACGCATAGTGCTGATGTTGGGAGTGCGCACCCCGGTAAGTGGTGGGGAGAGTGGCTATGTGCCCTGACAAAAACAAATAAAAAAAAGGGGGCTAGCTTCAATTGGCCATGGTCCCTGGGACTCTCCTTGCCTTCTAACTCCCATGGCTAATGTGTCTCTCCGTTCTTTTTGTGCTACAGGAGGGTGAACGTAATGGCGTGCCTGTCTTGTTCCCGTTATGGCCTCGGTAGGAGGAATGCACCGGCCCCGTTCTGACGGCTGATGCATGTGGTATTGGGAGGGTGTTGTTTATTTATTTCTGTTCTGTTGGTGCTAATCGGATGTTGGTTGATAATAAGTGATAAGGTTTTGCTAACCCTGCGGGTTCGCTCTTATGGGGGAGGTGTGACGTACGTGGGTTGGTCATTATCATTATTACTGTATTTGGAAGACCATGTGAACATCAGATTAGTATCATTTGTATGTGTGTGTGTGTGTGTGAACATGAGAGCTAATGATATCTCTTCTTCTCTTCCTGTCAGGTGCTGCCCGTCCCTACACTGAAGGGTGCTGATTGCCTAATGAGTGACAGCTGATGGCAATCACATCGAGAGGGATGGGTGCACAAGTAGCTGACAGCACACACACGTCGGGGCGCCTCATTGTGTCACTTCCCAGTGATCACCGTGTATGAGGTTGCCTTTGTTGATCACATGAGTGTGGATTGATCCCCATAGCTGTGGTGTCCTAGGAGGGGCACGTGGTTGTGTTAGTTGTTAAGTGTTGTTTGTATTATATGTATATCTTGTTTGTCCTCCCCTACCTTTTCCCCTGTGCACAATGGAGGAGGTTTAAATCCCTCCCTCCATTAAATACATGATTTACTATTTGGAAAACGTCTTGTGTTGTGTCTTTTTTACCTACCTGGGACATTGTTTTGAAAGCATTTACTGAGAGAGGCTGCTTTTGCTCATGGGCAGCCAGCTCCAGTGTTATTCTGTGTGGTCCTTAGACCTTCGTACATGACATTTGTACTTCCGATAAATCGTATAAAACATCGGTAAAAATGAAAATATACACTTTGACTACTGTTTTTGATAGGGTTATGGTCTTTACTCTTGGCTACAATTTTTTTTTAATTTAAAAACATTGACCTCTTAACATCCAAGGATGCACATGTGGACGATTCTTTGCCGACCTCTAGTGGCTCGGTGTGAATTTCTTTTAATACATTATATAGATATAATTAAAGCCGTATCGATTGCCCTTTCAGTTGACAAAATCCGTTCAGGGGTTCTCGAGTTATATGCCGATATGTGAGGCGTGCCCCAAAGTACGCAAAAGTACACATTACCACCCGACTCCCGGGGCTCTAGCTCCGTCAATCATTTGGCAATCTCGAAAATCTTTGCACAGGGTTGTAGCCAATGAGTGTGGCTTTCAATTCAATGATATGAAAAGTCCCCTATAGGGGGACCTTAAGGCTTAACACAGACAGTAGTCATTTTAAGTAGCATTTTGCACTTGGTTGTCTGTTTTTACTTTTACTTTGCTGGATTGTGTATCACATGGAGTGTTGTTTTTGCCGTGCTGTCGTTGAGATGTTTTGTTTTGTTGTTTGTTGTTTTTGTTGCTTGTTGCGTGTGAAGCTGCAAATATGAATTGCCCCACGCGGGATCAATAAAGTTGTCTGTATCTGATTGTGAATCTGAATAGCCAAGCTCAGGGACCTGGGCTTGAACTATGACCTCTGCCAGTGGGTCTTGGACTTCCTGACGGGCAGACCCCAGGTGGTGAGAGCAGGCAACTGCACCTCCTCATCCATCACTCTCAACATAGGGGCCCCCCAGGGCTGTGTTCTGAGTCCCCTCCTCTATTCCCTGTACACACATGACTGTGTGGCACAGCGGAACAACACCACAATCATCAAATTTGCTGATGACACAGTTGTGGTAGGCCTGATCTCTGCAAACAACGAGAGGGCCTACCTGGAAGAGGTAAAGGTTCTAGCGGGATGGTGTCAAGAGAACAGCCTCTCCCTGAACGTCAGCAAAACAAAGGAGATGATTGTGGACTTTAGAAGATCGGGGGTCAGGGACTACAGCCCCCTCAGCATCGACGGAGCACCAGTTGAGAGATTTTAAGTACCTCGGAGTCCACATATCCTAAGGAAGTTCAACGTGAGTCAGAAGATCCTCAAGAACTTCTACTCATGCACAATAGAGAGCATCCTGACTGGCAATATCACCTCCTGGTTTGGGAATAGCACTGCACAAGACTGTAGCAGACTACAGAGAGTGGCCCGTTCAGCCGAACGCACAATTGGAGGGGGGCTTCCCACTCTCCAAGACATTTACAGCAAGTGCTGTATGGGTAAGGCTAAGAGAATAATCAAAGACCCCAGCCACCCAAACAACTGCCTCTTTGAACTGCTGCGGTCAGGCAAGCGATACCGGAGTCTCATGGCAAGCACAGAGAGACTCAGTAGGAGCTTCTATCCCCAGGCCATCAGGATGCTCAATGAACAATGAACAATAACAGAACATCAAATACACCCACAACACACACATCCACAGGCACACACTAACTTTAAATAAACAACACACTGTAGCACCCACTTTAGACACTAACACACTTTATATTTATTGGCATCAATCCCATGCACCTCATTGCACCTCACCACCACAAGGTGGCACCACAAGCTAAGCTATACCTCACCATTCTACACAGAAGTATAGACTGTACATAATACTGTATATATGTATATTGAAAATTTTTGTTTTGTTTACACTTGTTTATGTACTTGACTTTCTATTTTATACTTATATTATACTATTTTACACTATCTTGTTATTTTATCTAGCACACTCTCAGGAGCAAAACAGAAAGAAGCATTTCATGCAAAAGTATTCTGTATTTCTGTATGACGACTAATAAAGAAACTTGAAACAACAATACATGCAATGATAAAAATAAACGATACCGACCTCAAACCCCCCCTTAGTTGGAGTCTCAAGTAAACACGATCAGCTGGGTCATTGAGGATGTGCTTCTGATATACAGTATCAGATCAAATGCAATGACTTTGCTTGCCGTCTTAGTAGCTTAGATTTATCTTGGATGTGCATATAAAAAATATATATAAAAAAAGAACACACATATTAAGCCAAAATATTTTCTTTTGCTAAACTGACTTGTAAAACAGATGATTATCAATGTAAAAATGTCTGTCATTGAAAATCTATCAATCAACATTTTCATACCTATATTTGCATAGTTATAAAATGTAAACAACAAAGGCCCCTACACTTTAGTTAGTGATCAATGGGTCTCATTCTCAATTTACGACCAAAAATTTCGTCTTAGCCAGATTTCGGCCCATTTAAGACAGTCCCCAAATTTTCCTGAGATCAGATTTGATCGTGGCTGAGATCAGATTTGATCGTGGCTGAGAGCAGATTTAAGAGTGCTGAGGAGCAGTCTTATGATTGATTGACAATTAAAAATTGTATTAACTTGACAGACTGTGTTCTCATAGCGATTCCTTCACGTCAACGCTACAGGCCTCCTTGGAATGAATTACTTAATCATAATTAAAATAAATATGACAATATTTGTACAATAAGAAATTACGTTATTTGATGTCGGAAAAATAAATAATAGCACTACACACACTGCAAATGACTCGGAATAAATAAATACATCAGCCACATAATTCTGTTATCATTTTATTGTTGTTCTTATTTATAGTTTGGGACATTTGCTTATTGTATACATTATAAGAGCCAGTGGATAAACATTCCACTGCTCATCTTACCGGTACGATGTTGCGTGTGACAAATAAACCTGACCTTGCAGGTGCACTTGAACAGCAATCAGGTACATTGAACCCTGGCATCCAATTAACAGTGATTAATCGCGCTATGCTTAAATGGTCAACTCTGCACCCAAGGCTCACACACACAATTATGGGTAACGTCCAGCATAATCACGCTCGATACGAATGCGCAATGAGGAGGGAGCGCCAGTACAGGGACCACGCTGATCTCTTCGCCGAGAGTGACGCGTACCTGCTGGGACGCTTCAGGCTGCCAAGACCTGTGCTAATGGAGCTGTCCGAGATGCTGGAGCCACCACTGAGGAGCCAGACCAGACGCTCCAACCCTGCACGTGCAGGTACTGTCCACCCTGGGCTTCTTAGCAACTGGAACATTCCAGAGGGAGCTAGGAGACAGGGTGGGCATATCCCAGACCTCCATCAGCCGCTGCATCCCACGTGTCTTGGCTGGCATCGTGGAGTTGACCACACAGTATATCAGATTCCCCTTTTCCGCCCAAGAGCAGATCCCAGTGAAGACGGCATTCCATGCCATTGCTGGGCTGCCAAACATCATCAGCGCTATTGACTGCACCCACGTGCGCATCCTGGCACCCTCCCCAGACCCGTTCCCATACCTTAATCGGAAGCAGTACCATTCTATCAATGTACAGGTATGTTTCTAGTTTTTGTTTTTTGTTAACTCTCTTGTTACCACTTCATCCAATTGGACAGCACCTTGCTTCCTTTTCTTATCTTACTTGTTTTCCTTTTTTCCTGTGTTACTACATATTTATATCTACCCTTTCTTTTATATAGCTTCTCTCTTCAAATAGAATTTATAATTATTATTTATTATTAGGTCATCTGCGACGCCAACAACCAGCTGTTGACCGTCGTCGCCCGTTTCCCAGGAGGTGCGCACGACTCGTACATCCTCCAGAACAGCGAAATGGGTATGCTCCTCGAACAAGGAGACGCAGGAGACGCATGGCTAATTGGTAAGTATCTGTGCATATAGAATTGTTCTTGCAACAGTATAGGCTTCTATTCCTCTAATGACTTGTTTTATTAGGAGACCGTGGATATGCACTAGCCCCATGGCTGATGACCCCAGTTGCCAACCCTCACACCGCGCAGGAGGCGGCGTATAACGAGCGCCATGCGCACACCCGGTCCACCGTGGAGCGCACAATTGGGTCAATAAAGAGACGCTGGATGTGTTTGGATGCAGCAGGTGGCAAGCTGCTGTACAAGCCGGATAAGGTGTGTATGAAGGCAACAGCTGATAAATTGTTTTGGCCGTGCCGTGTTAAAACATGTATGGGTGCCCACCTCAGCCCAATACAATCATATGTTGCATGTCATTTATTGTGGCTTATTTATTCTTTCCAGGTGTGTATGATTATCATGGCCTGCTGCGTCACATGCGTGCAGTTAATTCCTATATTTATAGGTGAATAAAATCTGGACCTGAATTCGACTTGCTTGCTTCTGTCATTATTTGATGCAGTTTACAATGTATACCAATAACTAAACACATCACTCAGTAATACTCAAAGGGTGTCAGGGATGTTTATTCAGAGGGCAATTGTTGGTCTTTCGCTGCCGCAACCCGCTCCATGGTGGTAGCGACCCACTCACCGATGATGGCGAGGCACTCCAGGCTGGAAGCGGCCCGCTCCAGGCTGGCAGCGGTCCGGTCCTGGCTGGCAGCGGTCTGCTCCAGGCTGGCAGCGGTCCGGTCCTGGCTGGCAGTGGCCCGCTCCAGGCTGGCAGCGACCCGCTCCAGGCTGGCAGCGGTCTGCTCCAGGCTGGCAGCGGTCCGGTCCTGGCCGGCAGCGGCCCACTCCTGGCCGGCAGCAAGCCGCTTCAGGACGCTATTTTGCCGCTCCTGCTCCACCAGCATCGACTCGCCCATGTGAGCTCCATGGCTGGGTAGACCCCTGGGGGACGGGGGGGGGGGGCACTGGTGGATGGGGCAGCACTGGTGGACGGGAGGGACAGCTCCGGGGGGGGCAGGTCCGCCTCGGAGTCAGTTGCATCTGGGAATGAATTGGGGTGATTAATTGTGATTGACGTGGGGGTTGCGATCATGCAATGCTTGACGCAATGATTGCACATGTTTCAATTAGATATTATACAGGTGCATCTCAATACTTGATTTGCATGAATCCATGCAGCGCGGCACACAGTACATCTTGCGTATTTGTTCCCAACTACAATTAATGTTAAATTAACTCTAAATAGAGTAAAGTGTTAACACTCGCTTCATTTGACACTGCAATATTTACTGTGCATGGAGGCAATCAATATATTCCCTGTTCTAATTTATTGGGATGCACCTGTTGTGGGAGGGACGCCTACCGTCCGTGTCGATATCGGAGTCTTCGGGGACGGGAGACATGCTGGCTGCTGAGAAGAGGAGACGTGCCAAGCCCCGCGCGTCGTCTCATTCCTGTCGGCACCGTCTACACCCGCGATCGTCGTGCTGCCTATAATGGCCTGGACACGCAGGTCCAGTTCGGACAGGCCCGGGCCTGCTGGTCCTCCTCCAGTTGCCAGCATGTCTCTCGTGTGCTTTGCGATCCGGTGATTGGAGAACGACTTTATGTCGACCCATTTCTTCTTCACCTCGGTGGCTATGCGCCCCTCGCCGGATACGGCGTCCACCTCTCCGGTGATTTATGCCCATGCCTGATTGATTGATTGAAAGGTTTATTAACAGATTGCAGAATGGGTACAGTACAGTACAGCTCAATACATACCTCCCGTTTGTGGGTGCCCCTGTAACCGGAGCTTATAAGCACCCCCTTATATGTCTCCACTCCCGATAACAGTACCTGAATTAATGAATGAAAACTTTATTAACAGATTGCAGAATTTACAATACAGTACAGCTCAATACACACAATTGTTAAGGGGATGCAGACCAGAGAAATACGTTTGTCTTGTTTACAAGGGTTCCCCACCTCTATTTCAGCATTTGTGAAAATCTTTCGCCGTTGCTTCGCGGCAGGTGCGCTTCCTCCCGTGTCAGAGCCTCGCTTTGACATTTCAGCCAGAATTTGCACATTGCCCATTGACTGCCTTATAAGGAGTGTCGGGGGCGTGGTTTGTATGCAAATGACTTAGACAGGAACGCGCGTTTCAGTTTAAGACAGAATGCCATTCGCCAAGCAGGTACCAGATCTTGTCACAGGTGCGATAGTTTCAGCCACTTAAGACATAATACCAGCACGTTCAGTACTCAGAGTGAACTTGTCATTGATTCTGTCTCAGTGGTTCCAAGATAAGTCTTCCAGAAGAACTATTTGAAAAAATTTCGGGAATGAGACCCAATGTGTACAATATTGGTGTAACCACGTGGATTTGAACCTGGGACCATAGGATCCAAAGGCGACCACACTAACTAGCCAAGCTAAAGGGTCCAACCCGTTAGCAGTTGTTGGTTGACTAAGACCGACTCAACAAAACGCAATATCCTCTACTTGTGGATTTTGGGGAGGCTAATGCTGGGTTAAATGTAAGCCACATGTCATTTCTATTCCTGTTTCTATTCTTACCTCCATCTCGAAAGTCATGGAAAAATTTTTATACGAACAGGTTGAAAAGTACCTCGCGAAAAAAAATCTAATCTACGAATTCCAATCTGGCTTCAGAACATCCCACTCCACTGACACATGTGTAGTATAATCATCTGAATAATTATACTTGGGTGTGTAAATCAAAGATGAAGTTCCATTTTTGGAATAAAACATAGAAATCTTTGATTTACATTCCCAAGGAATGTTGGCCAGAGCTATGATCCAAGTGAGCAGCTGGTTGGAGGCAGTTGGGGCATCACATTTACATACAGGCCAGCTGCACCGAAAGAGGACAATTGCTTACCTAGCGACTGGCTCGAGAAAGCAGTAGGCTATTGAATCTTGTGATTAAAGTTCACACCTGCAAGAGCTTCAAGGACGTTGGAACAAAGAAAACCGGGTTTGCTCATGTAGGTGTGAGGTTTCTATCAAGTGTGTGACGTTGATGTATTATGTGGCTCCTAGGCACAAATGGTATGTCTACAAAGTATATATCTTTTAAGAATAACTCATTCTGTAACTAATGCAAAGTTAACAGAACATGCAGTGAGTGTACCTGGAAGGGACACAAGATAATTTGCATACAAGCAGGACTGCAGTTGCGTCTCTCAGAGGTGTGAAAAGTTAACTTCTGCTGGAACCCTGACCACAGGAGGAGATAATGCTTAGAACTTAGGACATTATAAATGTATTTTCCCATATTCAATTTAAACCAGATTAAAGTACAAGTATTACTGAAATGATGTGTTTAACCTGGGAATTGGGAAACATTTTGATAGTAAACATGGAGTGGTTTATAGCCAAAAGTACAGGAAGGGAGGTCAAGTGATTTTTACTAAAGTACAAGACAATTGTGTAAACTAATTAAGTTTGAGTATCCATGGTAACTGGTTGAATTAGTATCATTTAAGATAATTATTTAGAAAAGCTCTGTTTTAAAGATAGATTTTGATACTCTGAACTGAAAATAACTCCTGTGAATGTGAGCTTTGTGATTTACTCTAGGACAAAACAGTTAATGTGTTATGTTGAAATATGTGTCTTTGAGAGAAGTACCTTAATATTCATATATCATGTGTTGTAACTGTAATAGTAACAATGTTTTAGTCTTAAAATTAGTTGTAAAGAGATACTGTCTTTAGCAGGACAGGTAGCGTTAAGCCACGCCTACATTTTCAAACTGAAAACTAACTGTTTGGGGATTGGAGGAAAAACTGTTATGACGTCACTAACTGTGATGTCATCAGCTGGACCCAAGCCTGCTATAAATATGGGGCCACAAGACACGGTGAGATCGGATGATTGAGAAAGCAGGGGAAGATTGGACAAAGCCTCATCGATGAAGAACGACTGCATATCCACGCTGGTAAACACAGAACAAGATCACGGAAGACAGTGTTGACAATACCAGTGAACATTTTTGTTAGACTAAGTTTGGCAGAGAAGAACTTGAAGTGTTGTACATTACAATTGTTTTTGAGATGCATCAAGTGTTTTTGAGAAGCTAATATTGATTGATTTTTGTGGTCAATAAATATTCAGTCAAGAAGACGTTGAGCGAATGTGTGGACATCCATTCTTAACAAGAATACTACATTTGGTTTGATAACAACAATACAATAGTATCATTATCAGATACAACACTTGATTGATTGATTGATTGATTGATTAATTGATTGAAAATTGTATTAACAGATTGCAGAACGGGTACAGTACAGTACAGCTCAATACATACAATTGTTAAGGGGATGCAGACCAGAGAAATACTTTTGTCTTGTTTACATCAGGGTCCCCCATTTTCAATTCATCATAACATATATGACATACATGACATACAGATAGACAGTACTGCTACATCTATACATTTATGACATACCAGATTTGCAAATACAGTACTGTTTGTGATACGAAAATAGTCCAGAAAAGAGAGTATATACATTTGACATAGAAACTGTACATTGGAGGAGGTTGGGGGGGAGGTTGGGTAGGAGGAGTGGGTGGGGGACACTCTACAACTGAACAAGCAAAACTGTACATTGGAATATTGATAAGAGCATACTTGGTCATTTACTGTACATTGGGGGGGGTTGTGTTAGGACATTTACAGGGGACAGTTTAGAATTGCAGTCTCCCGTAGGTGTTTTTTGAGAGTGTTTTTGAAAGTGGGTAGTGATTCACATTCCTTTACAGCTTTGGGTAGGGCGTTCCACATTGATGTGGCATAATTGCGAAACGTGTTTAGTCTCTTGTTTGAGCCGAATCTGGGTTTAACATGATTTGTGGAGCTCCCTCTGGTGTTGTGATCGTGGTATTCACTGACCTTTGGGAAGTATTTTGACATGTACATGGGTACCTTGGTCGTGTAGTGTATCTTGTAGACCAGGCCCATTGCAAGTTGCTGTACTCTGTCGTCTACTCTAAGCCATCCTAGGTTGTCAAAGTGGGCAGGGGTGAGGTGGGTTCTAGGAGTAAGGTCAAGCAGTAGTCTGACCAGTTTGTTTTGAGATGTTTGTAATTTTGTTTTTAGCGCCTTTGAGGTGCTTTGGTACCATGAGGTGCATGCATAGTCATAGTACCCTTGAATGAGTGCTCCTGCCAGAGTCTTCAGGGTATTCTTGTTTACCAGTGAGGATATCCGGTACAAGAATCGTGTTTGTTGGTTGACTTTTTTTATTACATTGGATGCCATTTTGTCACAGGAAAGATTTGCCTCTAGGATGGAACCCAGGTAGGTAATATCTTCTTTCCTTGTGACCATATTGTCACCCATTGTAACTTAGAAGCCGTCGGTCTTGCTGAGATTGTTATTTGAACCGAAGAGAATGGACTCTGTTTTGCCCATGTGTAATGATAGTTTGTTATCAGCGAGCCATATGCAGATTTTGCCTAGTTCTGAGCTGAGGGTTTTTTCAACCTGTAACTTGTTCTTGTCAGAGAACCATCTCTATTTGAACGACCACATCAAACAAGAGGTGGACGCGGGCAAATACTGCGGAATGGTCTTGCTGGACCTACAAAAGGCATTCGACACTGTCAATCACTCCATTCTGATTGACAAGCTAAAAGCAATTGGTTTTGATAGTTTATCAGTGAGCTGGATGCAATCCTGCCTGGAGGGGAGAGAACTGATGGTGGAGGTAAACAGTACCCTATCCCCCCCCCCCCCTCCCAGTGAGCTGTGGGGTTCCACAAGGAAGCATACTAGGACCGCTACTGTTCCTAATTTATGCAAATGACATGTCGTCAGCGCCTGTACTATTATTGTGGGTGACGACGTTGAAGCTGCAGCTGCAGCAAACATGTCTGTGATTTTATTATATTTTTCAGCATCCACCTCTAGATTTCAGTATTTTTCCGCCCGCAATTTCTCCGAATTTTTTTCCCTGTTTGCCGCATCTGTTCTTCTCACACCATGAGAAACAGGTGAGAGAGGGGGGGGGGGGGGGGGGGGGGGGGCTTATTAAGAGATGTGATTGGGCGGCGGGCCAGCATAATGGGCCACTGTTCCCAGCCTAGTGGGGGAGGGCCTTAGTAAGAGATGTGATTATTGGGCCGGCCCAGTGTCAGTCAGTACCAAATGGGCCGCTGGGCCGGTCGTTGACCAAACAGCCCACGCGCAGGCTTGTCAGTCACTGCTGTTCTGCTCGTGCATGCTTTGAATAAGTAACGTTAGTTCAAAGCAAAGCCACCTGCATGTCCCCTGCCTGGGCAGAAGCGACCATGTAGTGCTGTAGCGATGCAGGGGGGAGTACCTTTGCCAAACATCAGACATTACCGACATTTTCAACTCCCGGGTGTACATTTATATTGTGATATTTCTATAAAAAATGTATAACAGTGTCAGAGAGCCGCGACCCCCACTATTATAGGAGGTATACAATTTTTTTTATTTAAATTTACAATTGTTATTTTTTTAATGGAAATGTATGGTTGAAACATGCAAACGTTCAAACGCACACACACTAATAAGCATTGGAGGCTTTTAACCAGGGCCAGACTGGGGAAATCATTCAGGCCAGGAAATATAGTGCGAAATATAGCCCCAGTCAGGCCACTTTTTAAGCCGGGGGTCGCCCACCAGGAAATGTTGTGTTACAAAGACTTCATTTCCTGCATTCTGTTTTATTTGTACCCTTTAAATGCCAGTGTTTGTGATGACATGACCCCTCTTTGGGAACCCCTGAATACAATTGTATTAACAGATTGCAGAATGGGTACAATACAGTGTATTGTACCCATTCTGCAATCTGTTAATAAAATGTTCAATCAATCAATCAATCAATCAATCAATCAATCAATCAATACATTTTAAAGTCATAGTCAAGTATGATATGACAACACAAAGTCAGGAGGAGACGATGAGGTAAGAAGTAGAGGAGAGACAGGCTGCTATCCCTCCACACAGAGACATGGGAGTGAAATGGAAGAAAAGCTCTAAATGAAAAGTCAATACACGAAAGCAGGAAGGCATAAGACCTGGGGAGGGGCGGCAGGGGGGTAATAGAATAGACTAAAGATAAATAATGAGAATATTTGGAGAATGGGGAAAAGCAGAGGAAATGAGAATAGAGAGGAGGAAGAATGATGATAGAATACTATCAGAAAAATATGGTAATGGTAATACTACTACTACTACTACTACTACCAGGGCCGGACTGGGGAAATAATTCATACCGGGAGATATAGCGCGAAATATAGCCCCAATCAGGCCACTTTTTAAGTGGGGGGTCTGGGGGTCCCCCACCCGGAAATTTTTTGTTACAAAGACTTAATTTCCTGCATTCTGGTGAATTTTAGTGCATGTGAATCACAAACTAATGAGCCAACAATTGCTTAGTACAATGTACTGTTATGAACCTCAAATAAAACTGTTGTGGCACTAGCAATGGTACTCTCTCCACATTCAAAAAGAAAAAAGCAAGAGCACAACATATTTTTCTATTTACTATTATAATACAGTTAACCACTCTCTCCACCTATTCAAACAAGGCAAGAGGACAATACCATATTCACTTTACTGATGCACTACCCATCAACAGTTAAAATAGCCCTTTACACAAACATTAAATAACAGACCTTTCATTACAATACTATAATAACAGTAGCCACTACCAGAATAGTGACACATGTATCACGTGTGGTGAGCACACGCATGCATGCACAACGAAGACAGAAGATTGCGTTGTCTCAATCATTTTAACTATAAAATGAGCTCAAAGTATGAGCTCACTGACTGAAATTTCCAACAAAAAGCATCAATTGTCAAATAATATTGATCACATTAACTAGACTAGATGTTTTTGAGGAAATTAGAAAGGGAACAACAACTTAACCCTTGTGTCTGATCAGATTCTTATTTTTTTGATAACTTTGCAGTGATTATGTTTGTAGCCAATGTGGCAAAGGTGTGTAATCTTTGAATTATCTTGGAATTATTTTGACTCTCTCTTTCATAAATTGTTTATTCAACTTCAGCCCCAATCATAACCACCACATATTGTTTTTTGTAATGTCAGATTTAACAACTCCTTTTGGGAGTGTGCCATCTGCCATTCCATTCGCCGCCTCCACGGTCAATCAGTTGTATCGCCTGGTCCCTCCTCCACCAATCACAAGCGGCAGCACGGAGAGAGAGTCAGATAGTTCTCCAACTCTGTCGCAGACAGTGAAATCCTGGTTGTTCCCCACCGACCTGGTTATCTAAAAACTATCACGCCGCGCCGCCGCCACAACTAGAAACAATGGCCTGGCAAAAAAAGAAAGAAAAAAAATATATAATAAAAAAAAAATGTATATCATTTTTTTTTATCTGTGCAGGCCAGGCCACCGGGAAAACTCCCGGTGCTCCCGATGGCCAGTCCGGGCCTGACTACTACAGTACTACTACTACTACTACTACTACTACTACTACTACTACTACTACTACTACTACTACTACTACTACTACTACTACTACTACTACTACTACTACTACTACTACTATACTACTACTACTACTACTACTACTACTAATACTACTACTACGATAGTACTACTATGATAATACATATACAACATAAAAAAGAAACTATATAAAAAAGAAAAATAATAATAATAGGATATTATATTATACATAATAATAATAATAATAATAATAATAATAATAATAATAATAATAATAATAATAATAATAATAATAATAATAATAATAATAATAATAATAATAATAATAATAATAAGTCTTTATTTGTGATGCAGATTGACACACACATGCGAGATGGGCGACACACAGGAACACACAGACACATGCATTGAGTCGCCGATGAAATGTCTCTCTGCACTTGACCCATCCCGTCATCCTTCCCCCCAAGGGAAGCCAGGAGCAGACATGGGCTGTGGCGTAGGCCGCGCCTGGGGACCAATCCAAGTGCACCTGTCCATCTTCGTCAGGGACGCAACAGCGTTAGCGATCTGTTCTGCATCTTTTTCCATTGGGTTTATCTTATTGGGAGGGGAAACCCTTTTGAGCACGGGGAGAACATACAAACTCCACACAGAAAAGCCCGGGAGATACCCCACCTGGGTGCAAGATGAGGGTATGTATGCCCCCTCAGTTATATTTGCCCTACAATACATATAGTTACAATATATATAATAATTGAATAACTAATATCGAATCTAATATATCTAGTCTAAAAATGCTAAATGCAAAAAATTATAAATATATGCTCTGATGAAGTAAATATACAGTATACACATAAGGGGCAGTGTGCTAATATATGCAATCTTATATATAATCAAAAAATGCTAAATGCTAACAATGCTAAATATATGCTCTGATGAAG
>NC_140184.1:49133775-49303775 GCF_963971535.1 Notolepis coatsorum | reverse complement strand
ACAGGGTTGGGCGTTTGGAGACACTGTTGTTGGTACATGTTGTACCTTGTGCTGTCATGAAGGGACTTTGTTCTCCATTCTTTTCGCCCCTCTCTTCTCCCGCTTATGCATGGCTGAGAGGGGGCTGTTGAGGTGGTCTTTATAGAAATCCTCTGGCATCCCTGTGTGCTTCCCGGTCCGAAGTTGTTTTCGTCGACCCGTAGGCCTGGGATAACATCTTTTTGAAAACTGAAACACTTGTACTGCGGTATAGCCAGTGTATACCCGCAGGTGTGTTTTGGAGTTTTTTCCTGAGGGGTTATAGGAACAACCACCGCATGTGGAACCAAGAGGGTGGTTGATTCCCTGGTGTGTTGGAGCGGAGTCAACTCCCGGGTTACCCGGTTGAGTGTGCCCCTGCACGTTCATGACGTCTGCCAATCGTGTCAGCCTTCTCTGCCTCGGCCCCTCTAGAGCATCAGGGTTTTTTGGTGGAGGCTTTGACATGGTGCTCAACAATGCCAGCATACGCCCCTTCCACCGGGGTGCTGTTTTCAGTTGACCCCTTTGGCGCCTGTCTCGTCCGCAGTGCTCCAGGTTCGGGTCAAGTGCCTGCTGCCTGGATTGAGGGATCGGCCTCTTCTGGAGGTCGTCTCCCCGGTGCGCTGAGTATGCCAGGGTCAGTGTGCCAGGTGGCGTGATAGTGGGGGGAAGGGCCTGCTCTTGGATGGGCCCTGTCCGAATACGCTGGCGATGTGGGGGGCGGTGTCACTAGTGACCGCCTGGTGAGGTCTTGATGCTGTGGCGTCATTGGCCTCTCCGGGCTCCCTTTTTCCAAGGGGATCCAGTCCCTTCTGGGTCTGGGTCTTCCTTCGCGCTCTGCTGCTACGGCCTTGCCACTGGGTTGAGTTTGCTCTTGACCCCGTGATTTTGGGGGCGGTAACGAGGTTTGTTCCTTCCGTTCGTTCCCTGGTGGCATGCGGGGTGTGCGTGTGCGTAGTCCTGGGGTCATGCCACGGTCTGCTCACCCTGTGCGTTGAGTTGCTTGAGTTCCTCTTCGCACGGTTGGATCCGTCTCCCTCCCGTCCTCCAATAGGGAGGGTATCCCTCCATTAGGGAGGGTCGGGGGGCTCGGCCCTCCCCGGTTCTGATGGTTGTGGGGGCCTCAGTGGGGTACATTTGTCGAGCTTCAGCTCCCGCTCAGCTCCCATTGTGCAGATGACGCTGAGCGTAAGCTAGTACGATATAGAACGATAGGTTATGAATATAACCGTAGTTCTATGAGTACTAGTGACGCTCAGCGTCTAGACGCCACTGCGGCCTTTGATCTTGCCTTGTGGTGAAATTTGAGAAGGAGATGAGTGTGTGGCCCCACCCCTGCTTATGTAGGTAGCAGATGGGGGTGTGGCCAGACGGATGCTGGTATGTAAGGTGCATTTGTGAAGTTTTTATTCAGTGCACGTCACTGGAGTGAGATATGTGCAGATGACGCTGAGCGTCACTAGTACTCATAGAACTACGGTTATATTCATAACCTATCTTTTCGGGGCGTAGTTGATAAAGGCTGCATCACCGATCCTCTTTTGACGTTTCTGGGAGCCTCTAGTAGTCCAGCAGTTGATGATCGCAGTGTTCTTGCTGGCCTGTAATTTATTAGTGTTGGCGATGTAGCTAGGTCCCTGTCCATTTAGAGCTTTGTATGTAAGGAGAAGGACCTTGAAGTCAATTCTAAATGTTACAGGAAGCCAGTGTAGAGCAGCTAAGACCGGACTAATGTGCTCTCTCATTTTGGTTCGAGTTAGCAGTCGGGCTGCAGAGTTTTGGATTAGCTGAAGCTAACAGTAACAGTAGTCTAACCGGCTAGATATGAATGCATGAATTAGCTTCTCAGCATCGTTTTGATTAATACATGGTCGTACTTTTGCTATATTTGTGAGATGGAAGAACGATGTTTTGGTCACTTAGGTAATATGAGAATTGAAGTTCAGTTCTGAATCTATGATAACCCCGAGACTTGTGACCTCAGATTTGATCCAAGGGGTTAGTCCTCCCAGGTTCTTTATTAACATTTCTTTTTTTGTTTTGGGGCAGATAATTCGAATTTCAGTTTTGTTCTCATTTAGTTTCAGGAAGTTCTTACTCATCCATTTATTTATTATTTATTGCCAATAAGCAGTCTGTGATGGAGTGAATAGCTGTATCATTTGGTTCAGCAGATATGTACAGTTGTGTATCATCCGCATAGCTATGGAAACCTACATTATGTTCTCGGATGATATCACCCAGCGGTAACATGTAAAGGGAGAAGAGTAAAGGACCTAAGCAACTCCCTTGTGCAACTCCATAGTTGTTGTCATATATCTCAGACATGTGGCCTCATAGTTTAACATATCATTTCCTCCCTCTGATGTATGTTTTAAACCAGCTTAGCACATAGTCTGAGAAACCGATAAGGTTTTCAAGACAATTGATTAGAATATCGTGATCGATTGTATCAAATGCTGCACTGAGATCTAGCAGGATAAGGATGGAGACCTTATTCTCGTCAGAGTTTAGTTTGTGGTCACTGATTATTTTGGTGACGGCAGTTTCAGTGCTATGATATTTTCTGAATCCCGATTGAAATTATTCTAAGATGTTGTTTTCTTCAAGAAAGGAATTAATTTGAGCTGAAACTATCTTTTCAAGTACTTTACTAATGAATGGTAGGTTAGATATTGTTTGATAGTTTGCCAGTACATTACTATCCAAGTTAGGTTTCTTTAGTAATGGCTTTACAACCGCTGTTATATTAGTCGTACTGGCGAATCGCGTCCTGCTCTTCGCCATCGAGATATACCTCATCTCCAGTACCTAGTGTACTCCATCAACGAATAAAAACAATACACCCAGCACCTGCCAGGCCCCGCCCTAGTGACGTACTATATAGCACTAGGCGTGGTCACTCGCTCTTCCTCTATTTTCGTTTCCATCATAGCGGATGCGTGCACCCTATGCAACTAGTTGTCATGAAAAGTTTAGAGAAATTACGTAATATTGAGTGCTTACCAGAGATTTGCCTACCGCTGGAATCTTCGCGGCATGTTCTGACGGCGCTCGTATGGGTTCTGCGACTCTGCAGCGGGATGCATTTCGATGCATCTCAGCGTCGAGTCTGTAGTCTCCTCATCTTGTTGACAGCAGACAGAGGGACGGCGTGTGAGGTGTAGCTATCGAGCTACCTCACACAAGGTAGGATCTGCGCCACTAGGCATTAACGTTGGTGTTAGTATTGCTGCGTGTTGTTTTGTTAGACAACCGAGTTGTATATCGGCGCCAGGGGCAGGATGTTTGGGTAAACGTCCCTCTGAAGTGGACGTTTCCCAGGCTGTCCTGGAGCGCGCTGCTAATACTAAATGCTATACTGCTGGGTCACTGTTCTACTGTTCCCCGCTGTGGGATGTCACTAGGCATGACAATGCTGGCGTTTGTGATGTGCTCGAGTTGTCCCGGGAGACAACCGAGTTGTGTATTGGCGCAAGCGGCGGGATATCTGGGTAAACGTTGTTTTCCCCGTTATTCTGGAGCGCGCGGCTAACGCTATGCTATGTTGGGCTACTGTTTCTGTTTTGTCTCCCTGATGCGGGAATGTCTACACTACAGTCTTCCCTCCTCTTAACCATTCATGCTGACGGTCAATCGGTGTCTACTGGGGGAGTATTGCGGGGGGGCTTTGTTTACCTTTTCATGGGTAAATGGGCTGAGGTCTAGGGCTGGTGTGCTGTTTGTGAATATTATGAATGAATGCGGGACTGGTTCTCTGGTCCGCATCCCTTTAACGTTGTGTGCATGGGCTAGCCCATTCTACAGTATATTGGTGGTGTTAGTTCATTTATTCATTAACCCATTCATGGTGCACACCACAGTGGAGGTTGCTGGTTGCAACCACCACTGGTGCTCCGTGTTAGCATCAGTCATTTGCTTTTGACATGTTGAAACAGTGCCCCGCCCGGCCGACGCCATGAGGTGGGTTGGCCCGGCGAGTGGCTGGTGGGCTGTTAAAGCCTGTACCGCCACGGTATGGAATTGGCAGCGATTAGTAACTGTGTTCGAATTGCTGTTTTTTCTGTCAAAAATGGTGTCTGGTGGAGGGGCCTTGAGGGCCAGCCGACGTCGACACATTGCGCGAGGTTGTTGACGTTATTAGCTTTGACCTAGCCGCAAGCTATAACCGCTCAGGGCTCCCCTCTCCGCAGAGGATCTTGGTCTTCCGCTGGAGCGCGGGCGGTATTTGTCCTAGGCCCCACACCGCCTCACGCCGCGCAGCCAGAGGTGAGAGCACGGCCTCGTCAGCGGCTATGGCGAGGCCCTCGACAGGCGGCCATGTTTTCCCCCGCCAGAGGTATCCTGGGCGTTGAATCGACAGGTGTGCACAAGGCCGACAGCCTTGGCGGCCGAGGGATCGGCCATGTTGGATGAGCTCGGCTTGGAATATACAAGCCGTCGCCGTCCTGCCGCGAGCAGCCCGCTCTCCGATCACTCCCTCCCCCAACATCAGCGGAAAAGGGGCTCTGATTTGTTTACTTTGGCGGCGGGCCGCAAGCCTTCGTTGAAGCGCATGCGGCCCCACGTTTCGCTTCTCATGGGGACAGGGGCTGACACCCAGTTGATGGCTGAGCCTGGGTCTGTCCGTGAGAATGTTGTGCTGTCAAGCGGCTCCCACACCATAAGCTGTGTTTGGTTGAGCCTGGTGTTACGTCTGTCAACTACAAGTGTTGTCAGCAGGGGGGCTCGAAACCTTTTGAGGCACATAGTGTGGGCTTCCCCGACCTCGCCTTCACCAGGCTGGGTATCATGTTGGTGCCTCCCACTCCTGAAAGATTGGCAGTGGTCTCGCAGGCGCGCGTGATTTGGGTGGTAGTAATATCACTGCAGGGCTACGGTGTGTAGGAACCCATGGGGGCCTCACACCTTGCATGTCCGGCTGCAGAACAACTCCTCAGCATGTTCTGGAGGGGTGTTCAGTGGGGGAGCTTTTGTCACCTAGACTGATGTCAGCTTCCCCCGTATTAAACCGGCCCTTTCTGTCGGGGTCCCCCCTTGGGTGTGATTGCCTCGTGGGTAGTGTCAGGGTCAGACGTCCCGACACGGAACACTCTGCTCGCACGGGTCCAGGGTTGGCTACGCACAGCGGGTGGGACCGGGCCGCCTATCTACAGTTCCTAGCGGACCTGCGCCACATGGCGGCGGGTGCGTTGGGAGTGTCATCACATATGGCTACAGCAGTACCATATGTCGAGGTGGATGGAGAGAACGCTGAGGCGGGGACTTGTATTTACACAACCCCACCCGTTTTCGGGTTTGGTACAGACCCTATTGTCAGGGTCACCAGCAGTGACAGCTCTGGTAAACGAGATCCAATCTTTGTGGACGAAGCAAGCCATCGTCGTGGCGTTTTCCTCCCGGTGTTCTCTGGTTCCTGAGAAATCGGGAGGGGGGGTGTCAGACCCATGCTGGACCTGTCCCATGGGAAGGTTCAGCATTTTTTTGGATCGTCTCCTACCTGTTGAACACTGTCAGGTGGGGGTCTGGTTCTCCTCCATAGATCTGTAGGATGCGTATTCGCATCCCCGATCTTCCATCCTAGGGCTTACCTGCGCTTAATTTGCAGGGTTAGCGTATGAGTACCAGAGGCTGCCGTTCGGCTTTTCTCTGGCTCCCCGCATCTTCACCAAGTGCGTGGAGGCCGCACTGGGGCCTCTGCGTTGTCAGGGGTTACGAAGTGTATTCTGCCCTGACGACGTTCTGGTCCTTGGCAGTCAAGGTGGATTGTCAGGTCTCATTCCAGGCAGGTTTCCTACCAGCCTGGGGTTGCTGTAGACTGGAAGTAGAGTACTCCTCTTCCCAGTCAACAGGTGGAGTGCTATGGGCATCCCTCTCAGAGCATGTTGTCGACACGCTCGGGAGGTTCCGTCCTAGGACGGTTACGGCGCTGTCTGTGATACGCCTGCTCGGTATGATGGCATCTGCTCATTCCGTGGTCCCTCTTGGCCTCCTCTTCACCCCAGGCGGAGGTTACGGAGGTGGTTCTTTTCCAGTATGGAAATAGACCCGTGAGAGGCAAGTGGAAGCGGCTAAGGTTCCCATGTCAGTACTGGAGGACCTCGCCCCCTGGGGAGGGCCTGGGGTCCTCACCAGGGGGGTCCCCATGGGCAGTAGGCTGTCACACGTCACGTTTTTCACCAACGCCTCCCTCGCTGGAGACGCGTCGGGCCAACGCAGTAGGGGGCAGCTGGCAAGCCATGCTGCCCGGTCTGCACTATGTTCAATGTGTTGGTATTGAAAGCGGTCCTTCTGGTCCTCAAACGGTGTTTGATCAGGACGGACAATACGACGCCAGTGTCGTATATCGACAGACAGGGAGGATCGGGGCGCAGCTGTGTGGTTCCCGGTCCTGATCCAGCTCTTGGTATCCCGTCATGGCCTGTTCCTTGGTCATCGCAGGCCCTCTCTCAAGCGCACAGGTCTCTGTGTTAGTTCCCTGTGCTGGGCCAGCTGCTGATGGTTTAGCTGGTGAGAGGGTGAGTCTGGAGAGGATGGATCCTTCTGTGGTTGGTACCATCCGGAACGCGCATGCTACCTCTACTATTGCGGGTTACGCGGGTAGGTGGCGTATTTTCCAAGAGTGGTGTAAGGCCACCCTCTTGTGAAGCGTTTACTGCTTGGCGCTCGGCGCCTTAAGCCGGTGAAACATTCTCTGGCTCCGAGTTGGGATCTTCAATTGGTCCTCGGTCGGTTGTGCGGGGCCCCGTTTGAGCTTCTTGAGCAAGGCCTTTGGGACTGCGTTCCTGCTGGCCGTCACCTCCGCTAAGCGCGTGGGTGAGCTCTGTGCTCTCTCGGTGCGGCCTGAGTGTCTGTCTATTCGTTTCGATAGCGGTGCCACTCTGAGGCCTAATCCAGTCTTCATGCCAAAGAATATCCGGAGCTCTTTCCGCTCCAGGGATATTATCGTTCAGGCGTTCATCCGCCTCCTCACGCTAGTGAGTTGGAGGCGAGCCTTCACCTGTCATGTCCGGTCCGGGCTTGGGGATTTACCTCAGCCGTACTCAGGGCCTCAGGGCTACCGATCAGCTCTTTGTCTGTTACGGTGGCTCTCGTGCTGGTAAGGCACTGTCGAAACAGCGCCTGTCCCATTGGTTGTGCGAGGGCATTGCCCTTTGCTACACGTTGGCCGGTCTGGCTCCCCCTGGGGGCGTCAGGGTGCACTCCACTCGTGGGGTGGCGGCCTCTGCCACCCTGCTGGGTGGGGCTTCGGTGGAGGACATCTGTGCTGCGACTTCGTGGTCCTCACCGGGTCCCTTCGTAAGGTTTTACCTCATGGACATGACCGGGGGTTCTGTCTCCCAGGCGGTTCTGAGGTCTGGAACCTCTCCTGCTTCCCGTCCTTTGGTGGGGTAGCAGGGTTGTGTGGGTGTGGGCCACAATGTGTTGTGTCACACATGGTTCCGCCTGTGCTGTGCGTTCAAGAGGTTCTAGTTCCCTCTTGTTCGCACTCGGGTGGAGGTGACTGCCGCACCCTCTTCATTAGGAAGGATGGGGTGATGGGACTCCCCTCCCCCCTGATGTGGGCTTTCGGGTCCTCAGGGGGTGCATTTGTCGGTCCTCGCGTCTGCTCTGTCCCCATATCTCGATGGCGAAGAGCAGGACGCGATTCGCCAGTACGACTAATATAACGATAGGTTATCTATATAACCTAGTTATATGAGTACTGGCTGAGCGTCCTGCTCTTAGCTTGCCCTGAGGTCCCTTGGGGAAACTTTTCTTTGGAAATAATTTTTTCCGAGGAAGAGCGAGTGGTGACCACGCCTAGTGCTATATAGTACGTCACTAGGGCGGGGCCTGGCAGGTGCTGGGTGTATTGTTTTTATTCATTGATGGAGTACACTAGGTACTGGAGATGAGGTATATCTCGATGGCGAAGAGCAGGACGCTCAGCCAGTACTCATATAACTAGGTTATATAGATAGTTTTAAAGGCATCTGGGAAAATACCAGTTCTAAGGGAAGTGTTGATGATATCTAGCACAGGGCTTGAAACACTATTAAACACCCGTTTGAAGAAAGCTATAGGTATAGGATCAATGTCTGAGGTGGAGGAGTTAGATTCTGAGACAGTTTTGCAGAGTTCATCTAATGTGATGCATGTGAATCTTCTCATGGTTACATTGCGCGGTTTGCTGTAATCAGCTTTATTTCCATCATGAGTAATGCTGGCCCTGATCAAGGTTATTTAGTTGTTAAAGAATAGTGCAAGTTCTTCACACTTAAACGTTGATGACTGAGGAGGTGTAGGGGCAGTGTTGAGTAGTAGGTTAATAGTTGAAAAAAGGATTCTGGAGTTTCCAGCATTTTCTGTAATGATTTTAGATAAGTAGTCTTTCCTTGCTAAGCGGACAGTTTTATTATAGGCAGTTACAGTAAAGCATCTTTGTATATATCACAGCAGATAGTGGACATTTCCTTTTTTCTTTGTTGACCGCATTATAGTTCAACCAGGGGAGGCTCTGGTTTTTCTTCTTTTTCGTTTTTAGTGGGGCGACAGAATTTAATACAGATGACAGTGCATCATTGAGATTTTCTACCATTTCATTTAGAGAGCTGGCATGATTGTGTGGTTCATGTAGTCTGATAAGATTAATGAACTTTGATCCAGCCTTGACGTTTAGGAGCCTCTTTTGAACTATGATTTATTTTTTTTGTTTTAGTAAGGGTTATTTGAGCATCAAAGAATATACAGTGATGGTCGGAGAGAGGTAATTCAGTTATTGAATTACTTGAACTTGAACCCTTATAGAGCAGCACTCTTGTCTCTTCATACTTGTATGAAGACAATTTATGTTGGTAGAAGAAGGGGAAGGAGAAAAAGAGAAAAAGAAGAAGGAGAAAAGGGACAAGAAGGAGAAGAGGAAGAACATTACGTTATATTTATACAGGGTACAGTAATGGGAATGACTCACATCCCTCCTAGATACACAAAACCCCCCTACAAGAGGCACTTCATTACAGAGGTCAGAGAACAGGGTTAGCCGCAGTGCAGTGCCACTGGAGCAGTTCAGTACTGCTGGTGGGCACTGAAGATGTAATACCAGCCACCCTCCACCAGGTGTGATACACCATATTGTCTGTGATGGGGATTGAACCAACAACCCGCCAGTTAGTGGTCAGCCTCTAGGGTCAGTTGTGGTCTCAATCACAACCCAGCCAAGCTTAGAAAACAGCACCTTCCCGGCCACTGATAGCAGGGAGATGCCTCTGCTGTTAAACGCTGTCTGCTTTGTCAACTTTGCCCTTATACATTGCAATGATGTTAGCATTAGCATCCTTCCAATCTTGCAGGATGACTTCAGAAGACCAGATGACAGTGACCAGTTGGTGTGGACGATAGCAAGGAGGTATCTGTTCACACTTGCCTTCGCGCAACACAGCCCTGCTCCCAAGTAGCCCACACTCTTCCCCCCTGACTCTTTTTAAGCTACCGATCCCGCTGTTTTCGTTTTTTTTGCTTATTTTTCTGTTACTGTTTTGTCCAATTGGACAGCACCTTGCCTCCTTATTATTATTATTATTATTATTATTATTATTATTATTATTATTATTATTATTATTATTATTATTATTATTATTATTATTTATCTTTTCCTATTTCTTTTTTTATATTCCTATTTTTACCTTTATATAGCTTCTCTCTCATGTAAAGTGTCCTTGAGTCTGAGAAAGGCGCTTCTCTCTATAAATTCAATCTATTATTATTATTATCCCCCATTTTTTTTATGCCATGATTCCATCAAAGCCGGCTCTTGTTGTTCTTGAAGCTCATAGTATCTTTGCGTACCTCTGAGAAATGGTAGGGAGTCTAGACAGTTGACAGGGGGCAGACATGGGAGGTCAGAGAGTATATCCATTTGAGTTGGATTTGAGGTATTCAGTAGGGTGTTGAAGTGCTCAGCCTATCTGTCCGGGATCTGTTATTTATCCTTGGCCTCATCTGCTGATCTTCCACTGTGGGCCATAGATAGACTTCATGGCATGAAAGTTGGTGTCTGCATGGTATTGTATTTCGCTGGCTTTCTTGGTCCACCGGTCATTCTCCATGTATCTGAGGGTATACTGGGTTTTGGTCCTGATGTTGTTGAAGTGGATTGGGGGTTTGCGAGGTGAGCTGCAAGGGCCTTGTGTTTTGCTTATGAATAGGTTATGAATACCTAGTGCATTAATGGCAAACCTGTCTTGGTGTCTCCATCTGGCGTACCCTACACGTCTTCTTTAAACAAAAGGAGCCGTAGTCGACTGCCAACGTCTTAGTCGAATAAAAAAATATATATAATAATAATAATAATAATATTTATAAAAAAATATTTTTTTGTATCATTCTTTCCAAAAGAAAAGAGGCCTAGAAGTGTGGCTAACGCTAATGGCACGCATACCAGAGGCTAACTGCCTAAGAAAACAGGCACAGAGGCACTGAAAGAGGATTTCACCCATCTAATGAACACACTAGACTAGACAAATATCAAGATGTATCCATCAGTGGACCAATTGCATGCTTTTGCAGAGGACAAGAAGCCTTCAGTCGCCTCCTTCAGACATTAAGCACCCCCCACCACCCAAATGGAATGATAAAAAAAATATATATATATATATATATTATACATTTTTTTATTTTTTTGTCCACTAATAGTCGACTAACGGCAAGTTTTGGCCAATCATAGTCGACTATCCAAATCCTTAGTCGGGGACAGCCCTACTCCCAGACATACACCACGCGAAGGTAAGGAAAAACTCACTAAAACCTAGCAATAAGAAAAAATGCACCACATGCAATGTGGAGGAGAGAACCCTTAGAAGGGCCGTTCAAGGGGGGATCTCCCTTCTTCGATGTCCCTTGTTAGATGTAGACTGTACTGCTGCCTGATGAGGGTGAGTATGTAGGATGCTCCAGGTAGAACTGATGTTGGAGTCTGCTTGTGTTTCTGGGATCTAGACAGCTGGATTGCAATCTGTCCCCTGAGCTGGTTGATTGAGTGTATGGACTTTAGTGTATCACAGTTTAGCTTCCTGCATGGTTGTGTTTTTCTCAGTTGGGGCATGAATTTCCAGGTTGAGTTGGGCTCTGACTAATCGATGGTCTGTCCAACAGTCGGCTCCACGCATGGCCCTGGTGACTCGCACCTCCTTCCTGTCAGCTTGGTGGACAATGATGTAGTGCAGGAGATGCCCGTGTTTGATGCTGGGGTGTTGCCAGGAGGTCTTGCATTTGTTCTTAACACATCCACCGCCAATCCCGGCCATGCAAATTCTGCCAAACCACGCTGTACAGCGATATTGAGATCATATTTAATTTTTTTGGAAGTGGACCTGTTCTCATCCCCCCCCCCCCCCCCCAAGAACATTATAACTTCCATCTATCACACATTCCTGTTATAACTCTGCTTGTTTGGGAAGAACAATTAAAGAACCCTAAACCGCTCCATTCTCTCTCCTCCTGTGTTGCTATTGGGCTCCGCAAGACCCCCTATCCTCACAGAACACTGCGACCATGACGTCGGACTCAGCGACACAGGACGCCGGGGAATGGAGCAGAAACATCCAGGCCGCTGTCACCGGACACGCCATTCTGGTAAATAAACACACACAACTACTGGAAGAAGCCATGTCCCAGCTCGGCACCCTCACGCTCAGCTCCGCGGAGCGAGACAAACAATTTGAACGATTCACTGCATATGTAGCATCCCAGATAGTCGTTCCCCCTGTTGTCTCTCCACCCGTGGTGTCTCCACCTGTTGCATCCCAGTACAGGGAGCCCCACGTACCCGCGCCAGAGCGTTACGACGGAAACGTTGCCAAGTGTTGTGCCTTTCTCTTCCAATGCTCTTGAGTATTTGGGCAACAACCACTAACCTACCAGAGCGACAAATCCAAAATCTCCTACCTGTCTGGTTTGCTCATGGGTCCCGCGTTAGAGTGGGCAACCGCCCTCCTCTTCAGTAATTCCTCCCTCTGCGGATTCATACTCCGATTACATCGGCGACATGCGAAAAGTTTTCGACCATCCCCCCGGTGGTTCAGATAGAACGGCCGCTTTATTCACCATCCGCCAAGGACACCGCAGCGTGAGCGAGTATGCTATTGAATTCCGTATCCTGGCAGCTGGTTCTCAGTGGAACGACGAGCCATTATGAGGGGCTTTCCGCCAGGGCCTCAGCGACGTCCTAAAAGACGAATTGGCGTCTAAAGAGAAGCCCACTTCCCTTGACAATTTGATTAACTTGGCCAGAGATTTGGACGCGCGTCTTCGGGAGCGCCGCCGTGAAAAAGCCAGCGCCATCAACAGTGTGCCGCTGCAGAACCGCAGAGCTGCAGATCCGGAGCACACGTCAATAGTGTGCCGCTGCAGAGCCACAGAGCCGACGATTCGGAGCCTATGGAACTCGACCGCTCTCGCCTCCCTCTCCGCGAACGCCGTCACAGACTCAGGTCAGGGGCATGTCTGTACTGCGGGCAACTAGGCCACTCCATCGCTTCATGTTCGGTTCGCCCAAACGACGGGGCTCGACAGTGACGCTGGGCGCATGCACAAGCCTTAAATTTGTTCAGTGCCACGCTTTACCACACTCCCTCTGTCCGCGCTGGTCGACTCGGGCGCAGACGAAAACCTCATTGACGCTGGGGTAGTGTCCCACTACCACATTGCCACCGACGCCTTGCCAATTCCCCGCGATGCTCAAGGCCTAAACGGGAGGTTGCTCTCGCAAATAACCCGCCACACCATGCCTCTCCGCCTTCAACTCTCCGGGAATTATAGCGAGGAGATCCGTTTCCACGTCACTGAATCCCCCCATAACCCCATCGTGCTAGGCATGCCTTGGCTAAAGCTACACAACCCTGTAATAAATCCCAACGAACCTATTGACCTTTCGACTGTTCCTCCAATTTATCACGATCTAGAGGCTGTGTTTAGTAAACAACAGGCTGTCTCCCTGCCACCTCATCGCCAGTACGACTGTGCTATTGATTTGCTCCCCGCTAGTCGCCTGTTTAACCTCTCACGCCCAGAGAGAGTCTATGGAGAAATACGTCCACGAGTCCCTGGCCTTGGGCATTATTACCCCCTCCTCCTCTCCTGTCGGCGCGGGGTTCTTTTTTGTGTCTAAAAAGGATGGCTCCCTTTGCCCCTGTATCGACTACCGGGGTCTCAACAACATCACGGTCAAGAACAAGTACCCCCTGCCATTGATTAACTCTGCTTTCGAACCCCTGCAAGGTGCCACCATTTTCTCGAAGTTGGACCTCAGAAATGCCTATCACCTTGTCCGCGTCCGGGAGGGTGACGAATGGAAGATGGCCTTTAAGACCCCTCTCGGACACTTCGAGTACAAGGTAATGCCTTTTGGGTTGACCAACGCCCCTGCTGTCTTCCAGGCCCTTGTCAACGACGTTCTCCGTGATGTCCTTAACCGCTCTGTCTTTGTTTATCTGGACGACATTCTGATTTTCTCCCGCTCTATGGAAGAGCACACTCAGCATGTCCGCCGGGTCCTCCGATGCCTGCTGGAGAACAAGCTGTTCGTCAAGGCGTAGAAGTGTGAGTTCCACGTCTCCTCCATCGGGTTCCTCGGCTACATCATCGAGGGCGGCAAGATCCGGGCGGACCCCGAGAAGATCAAGGCGGTGACCGACTGGCCCCGTCCCACCAACGTCAAGCAGCTCCAACGCTTCCTGGGGTTTGCTAACTTCTACCGGCGTTTCATCAGGGACTACAGCCGGGTCGCTGCACCCCTCACCCAGCTCACCTCGCCTTCCGTGCCCTTCGTCTGGTCAGACAGAGTGGACTCCGCCTTCGCCGAGCTGCGCCGGCGCTTCACCTCCGCGCCCATCCTCGTCCAGCAGGACACGTCCCGCCAGTTCATGGTGGAGGTGGACGCCTCAAGTACCGGAGTAGGGGCGGTCCTCTCACAACGCTCCGCTCTCGACCAGAGACTGCATCCCTGCGCCTTCTTCTCTCGCCGCCTGACCCCAGCGGAGGCCAATTACGATATCGGGAATCTGGAGCTCCTGGCAGTCAAACTGGCTCTGGAGGAATGGAGGCACTGGCTGGAGGGATCGGAGATCCCCTTCCTGGTCTGGACTGACCACAAGAACCTCGCCTACGTCCAGACGGCCAAGCGCCAGAACTCCCGCCAGGCACGCTGGGCACTGTTCTTCACCAGGTTCAATTTCACCCTGACCTACAGGCCTGGCTCCAAGAATATCAAGCCAGACGCTCTCTCCAGGCAGTTTGTCCCCGAAGAGGGTTCCGCGCACCCGGACACTATCCTCCCCTCCTCCTGCCTGGTGGCCGCCGCCACCTGGGAGATCCAGTCCGTCGTCCGGGAGGCCACGCGCGTCCAGCCTGATCCTGATACGGCCCACCTAACCGGCTTTTTGTCCCCGACCTTGTCCGCTCCCAGGTGCTTCAGTGGGTCCACGCTTCCTGGTTGGCCTGTCATCCTGGGATCAACCGTACCCTGTCCCTGCTGAAGCGGCACTTCTGGTGGGTCACCATGAGGGAGGACACCCGCAACTTCATCCTTGCGTGCACCGCCAGGCTCCTCCAGCCGCTCCCTGTTCCCGGTCGGCCCTGGTCACACGTCGCCCTGGACTTCGTCACCAGTCTGCCTCCCTCACACGGTAACACAGTCATTCTCACTATCGTGGACCGTTTCTCGAAAGCCGTGCACTTTGTTGCTCTCCCCAAACTCCCCTCTGCTTCAGAAACCGCGGACCTGATGGTGCTCCACGTCTTCCGCCTCCACGGGATCCCGGTGGACATCTTCTCCGACAGGGGCCCGCAATTCATCTCGCAGGTCTGGAAGGCCTTCTGTCGGGCCCTGGGGGCCACGGTCAGTCTCTCCTCTGGGTTCCACCCGCAGACCAACGGTCAGTCGGAACGGGCCAACCAGGACCTGGGATCCGCCCTCCGCTGCGTGACGACCCGGGACCCCTCCGACTGGAGTACGTTCCTGCCGTGGATTGAGTACGCCCACAACTCGCTGTCCTCCGCAGCCACAGGTCAGTCTCCCTTTGAGTCCTCTCTGGGCTACCAACCCCCGCGGTTCCCTGCACAGGAGGAGGAGATCGCCGTGCCTTCGGTGCAGGACCACCTTCGCCGCTGCAGGAGGATATGGGAGGACACGAGGGCCACGCTGCTCCGCACCGCTGAGCAGAACCGTCGCTTCGCCGACCGCCACCGGACCTCGGCTCCCAACTACCAGCCAGGTCAGATGGTTTGGCTCTTGTCCCGAGACCTGCCACTCAAGTCTTTGTCTCGCAAACTCACCCCCCGTTTTGTTGGTCCCTACAAGATCTTGTCCATTATTAACCCCTCGGTCGTTAAACTCCAGCTCCCCGCCATCATGCGCATTCACCCCTCCTTCCATGTCTTGCAGCTGAAGCCGGTGGTCTCCTGTCCCCTGTCTCCTCCTGCTCCGGAGCCTCCTCCTCCGCTGGTCATCGATGACCACCCGGCCTACATTGTCCGCCAGCTGCTGGACGTGCGTCCTCGTGGCCGTGGGCATCAGTATCTTGTGGACTGGGAGGGCTACGGCCCGGAGGAGCGCAGCTGGGTCGACGACTCTACCTGAAGACCAGCTGTATCTACCCCTGTGTTATCCCTTCCCTAATCTTCTGTTTCTTGTGCCCCAGGACCCCGCTCCAGCACCCTTCCGCCTGGACGTCTCGAGCCAAGCAAGGAGAACCCCTGCTCACTCTCCCAACGCAAGACCTGTACGTACCCGCTCCAGCGCCCTTCCTGCCTGGCCGACTCGAGCCAAGCAAGGAGTACCCCTGCTCACTCTCCCAAGAGCAAGACCTGTGCTCTCTGCCGACAGCTGCACTGGAAGTGCACCTGTTCTCATCCCCCCCCCCCCAAGAACATTATAACTTCCATCTATCACACATTCCTGTTATAACTCTGCTTGTTTGGGAAGAACAATTAAAGAACCCTAAACCGCTCCATTCTCTCTCCTCCTGTGTTGCTATTGGGCTCCGCAAGACCCCCTATCCTCACACTCTTGTGTCAAAGTCCACTAGGAGAATGGGCTTGTCAGTGAATGCTATTTATGGCAGAATGCAGGATGGCATAGAAAGGTTCCTTGCCCTTCGGGTGCATCCAGTGTTGGTGCGGATGTGCTGATGAGGGTCGCATAGCAAATATTTGTGAGGGGAATCCGCCAGGTCATTAGTCTTTCGCTGATGCCAACTGGGGAATCTGGGATCTTCTGAAGTAGGCTTGTCCTCACAGCCAAACCTACACCATGGAGTCAACAGAAGCCTTCTGGAAGGCCCTTCCAGAAGATAGTTCTCCCGTCTCTGTTATAGAGTCCTTGCCCTTAAAACAGGGTTTTGCTGAGGGCCGCAATGCCGGTGTTGTGCTTCTTAACCCTTTCTGCGCCAAAAACGACTATACAAGTTTTTTGGATCCTTTGATATTTTCCCTTTGAACCCCGTTCTATACACTCAGCCGGAGCTCCCTGGGTCTCCTTGGCACATCTGCCTACATTGGAATTGCAATGACGATCAAATCTCGCCAGGTGGCAGTATCGCCTACCTTTTGAACTGGGGATACCACTTGTCTTCCAGTACTGACTTTCCTCTGGCTGTTTCCGCCTAGGAGTGGATCACAACATAGCAATCGGTGGAAGATTTGGTGCCTCAGAGCTATTATTTCCCGTATGGTAGCCATGCCATCACTGAACTCATCCATCCCTACACCAACACCCGCTCACTCAGATCTGCCGATCAGCACCTCCTGGTGGTCCCCAGGTCCAGGCTGAAAACAAGGGGTGATCGAGCCTTCGAGGTGACAGCACCAAGGCTCTGGAACGCTCTCCCCCTGGACCTGCAAACTGCCCCCTCTGAAAACTCTTTTAAAAAACAACTAAAAACACATTTGTTCAGACAGGCCTTTAGTCATACATAGGCACTTTTTCTTGTTCCTGTTCCTATTTTTTGTTTTGTTTTAATTAGTGACTCATGATTTTATCCAAATTCTTTTATTCTACTTTTTTTTTATCTGGTTTCACTGTTTTTTAACTGCTGTCTGTTGTTGTTGTCATTTATTTCTGATTTTGTTTTGTTGTGTTTTTTTTATTTAGTGTAAGTGTTAGTGCTGTAGTGTAAAGCACCCTGTGCATTCGTGCTGTGAAGGGTGCTATATAAATAAAAGTCATTCATTCATGCCCAATATACACGAGTAATTGCGATCGCCATGGGATCGACTGGGATTTATTCATTTTGGAGTATCTTCTGACTTCTGGTCTATCTTAGGTAACCTGCTGGTATTTTTTTACCTAAAACATGCTTCTGTACCGATCACAGTGTCGTATTTTACCGGACCTAAAACATGCTACGCATAACGATCGCAGTTTCTAGTTAAAACGACCCCCCCCCCCTTGATGATTTTGTGAAGACACATATGTATATGGTATATACCTTTGATTTGGATGTATTTGGGGTTTCAGGCGAGCAACCAGAACGATTTGAGTATAATGCATATAGCGTGTCGTATCTCGCGATCTATGAAAAAAGACTGGATTCTTTTGGAATGTTTAGCATGTAATAGCGCACAAACTACAGTATGTAGAAATGAACTGGTTTGTCACTCTTGGACTATAAACAATGCTTGTCAAATGAGCCATACTATTGTCTCCATAGCTATAATACAGAACACACGATGGGTCCGCAAACATTGCAAAAATGGTCAATAACGCTGGCGCCATTGAGTAAAGATGGGAAAAGAACGTGGCAGTCAATGAGTTAAGCGTGTGTGTAACAAGCACTGTTCTTCTTCAGGGGTGACAGGAATCATCAAGATTGATGTGGGTTTTCTTTTTTGTTAGTTTTTGACCGCATGGGAGATTACCTGGCAGCTGTGGTAGGCTGCCCGTGTTGTGTGTGTGCCGGGGGGCAAGCCCTGCAGGTTGTTGTGTCTAGTGCAATAGTGCAGTAGATAGCAAGGTGCTTACTTGCTATCTACTTTCTCGCTTACAGCTCTCGGCCACTGGCTAGCCCCTGTGGTGAACAAGGAAGCTGCCTTGTGTGTGAGCCTTCTCTCCCTCACCAATACTCCTGCTGGGCCTCCCCGACCCCCAGGCAAACCAGCAGGGGATCTTGAACCTGCAGTGAACACAATAGGTAGGCAGTACAGGCCCACTGGCGTTTGGCTCTGACTGCCATCATCCACTCACAGGTGCCATGGCTACGACAGTAAACCCCTAACAAATAATCTGTGGAGAAATCCTGCATTAGGCAGTCTGGTGTTCTGCAACTCACTTCTACAGAAGGTCGTCATGAGTTCTTCATGCTACATGAAGACATAGGGTGGAGCCAAAAAGGTGAGGGTAGAGACACAACTACCTTCACTATAAGATATTCATAGCAGCCCTGCTCCACATCCACACACACACATACTGTACACACACACACACACATACTGTACACACACACACACACACGCACGCACGCACGCACCCACGCACGCACACACACACACACACACACACACACACACACACACACACACACACACACACACACACACACACACACACACACACACACACACACACACACTAACACACACACACACACACACACACCATTAGAGACACACAAATCAACCACACCTGAATGCTACCTTTCAACCCATCTTTAATTCTACACAGAACTACACACTCACTCTCACTCTCTCTCACACACACACACACACACACACCTACACACACACACACACACACACACACACACACACACACACACACACACACACACACACACACACACACACACACACACACACACACACACACACACACACACACACACACACACACGCACACACCACCAACGGCATCATTGAGACTAATCCCATCATAGACCCCACGTGTTGCTCTTTGAACAGAGTACAAAGCGTGTTCTGGGCTTAAAACAGCAGCACAAACATGCAAAAAAGGAAGAAGAAAAAAACTGCAGACTTTTGACCTTTTGGGTGGATTACAGTTTTCAAACGACATTCAAAGAATACAGCTAAGCATCCACACTGCATTTCAAAAAGCTTCCCCTGCTCCCTTCATCTCTGCTTTCTGACTTAATGGCTCTTATCTTCTTTAAATACCACACACACACATTTCTACAGTACATAGCCATACACACACACAAACACACACACACACACACACACACACACACACACACACACACACACACACACACACACACACACACACACACACACACACACAGGCAAGCCCAGGCAGTACCTTTAATATGAATTCACAGTATTCCTTGATCATGGACAATTTGATATAGATTTATGTCAGTAAAGAAAACCAAACCAAAGAGTATTGTGATATAATGAAGGCATACTTTGAGCTGCTTTGTGGACAGTGAACAGAAACAGAATGTGGAGTGACAGTGGCTCAGGACTCAGGAGGTAGAGCAGTTGCCTGGTAATCAGAAAGTTAATTTCTCAGATGCTCTTATCCAGAATGACTTACAGGTGCAACAGCTCAAGTCGCACGACTCAGATCTTTGACTTGCTAAAATAATCCTATTTTTTTTTCATTTTATTTTTATTTATTTTTTTCTCCATTTTCATCCGATTTTCTCCCATCCCAATGTTAGTCGTTATGCCAATTCCCAATCCCCTTCCTGGTCGCTGCGCACTTACCCCCCACAGTCGGTCTGGGAGAGTGGAGGCTACCACGTGCTTCCTCCGACACACGTCCAGCCAATCAACCGCTTCTTTTCACCTGGCAGCGCGGATTCTCATCGAGAGGGCGTAGCGTGTGGAAGGATCACACTATCCCACTCAAGTCCTATCCGCGCTTAGCAGGCGCCCCGACCGAACTGTAGGAGTCGCTGTTTACAACGACCCGGACCCACCCCGCCAGCTTCTCCCACCCTCTAATACTGCCAATTGTATTAGTGTGAACGGCCAGCCAAGCTGGTGACAACCCCGGAGCTGTAAGCTGGATTCGAACAGGCGAATCTAGCCGCTCCGGGGTTTGGTGACGAACGCAATCTCCGTTACGCCACCTGACCGCCAAAATAATCCTATTTCTAAGCTTATCAAAAGTGGGATAGGCAATTTCTTTAGAACCATTTTGGTAATATTTGGTATAATTCTCTTTACATCCGAACAGTGGCAATTCTAGGAATTTTTAAACAAGGGGGCACAAAATACTAGCAAGAGCTAGTATGGAGGGCACAAAAAAAAGAAAAAGAAAACGGAAGTAAAAAAAAGTTTTTTTGACATGAAATATATATATATTTTTTTTTATATAGCTAAGTATGACCGGTAAGTATAAAGGAAGTTGGGTTTATCTAGACAGGTAGCCTAAGTGTAGCAGGTAAGGTAGTTGTGCCTTATAATTTACTCTTTCGCTCTGACCTGGTGAATGACCATGGCTGCTCTGCCTCTGGTCTCCAGTGGCCTTGCTGGCTATTGGGCTCTTAGCTGTGGCTGTCTGACGTCTGTGGTAGTCGTCGATCTCCGGAGGTAGCTGTTACAAAAATACAATGTACTTGACAACAAGCTTACTCCTGCATCTAGTTTCAACATCATCCCACGGTCATATATATTTTAGCTAATATTCAATAAACAATATATTATCAAAGATGAAATGATTGTGAACTAAAAGATTTTGGCAAACAAATGTTAAAGCTACTCTGAGAATGTTATGCTTAGAACAATAGACCTAAGCCACTAGGGACACAAATAATAATAAAAAAAAAAAAAACAATTGCAAACATTTCAATATCAGGATTCAACTGTGTCAGACTCAGAGCATTGTATACACAACGTTAGAACTTGTTTGTCAAAACGTAAATGTTGAAGCTAAAACCATATTTTGAATATTATTACAGGCATGCATTTTCCTAATCCCTGCTAATGAACGTTAGCTAGCAATTAGCAAAGTGCGCAAAAGCCATGAGGGCACAAACATATGCTAGTTAGCTAATCTAACTGATGCTATTGTGTCGCACATATTTGGACACACATTTTAAATACCAATTGCAAACATTTCAATATCAGGATTCAACTGTGTCAGACTCAGAGCATTTTTATACACAACGTTAGAACTTGTTTGTCAAAACGTAAATGTTGAAGCTAAAACCATATTTTGAATATTATTACAGGCATGAAATGTCCCAATCCCTGCTAACTAACGTTAGCTACAGTAGCAAAGTGCGCGCAAGCCACAAGGGACACGTATTACAAATTTAAAATACCAATTGCACAAACATTTCAATATCAGGATTCAAGTGTGTCAGACTTGACTTAATCCTCTTTACCCCGTTGGGGGGCATAGGGCGTCCACCAGAGCTCTCCATCTCACTCTCTTCTGGGCCAGGGCCTTTGCTTCTTTCTAGCTCACTCCGATGTTCTTTAGGTCTTGGAGTGTGGAACGTCTCCAGGTGTTTCTCGGCCTACCGGCTTTCCTCTTCCCCTGCGGGTTGTAGTCCAAGGCCTGTCTAGTGATGTTGTTGGAGTCCTTCCTAAGGGTATGCCCTATCCAGTTCCACTTTCTCCTTTTGATGGTGGTAGCTATGCTGTCCTGGTTGGTTATCCTCCACAGCTCTTCATTTGTGGTTTTGATGGGCCACCACAGCTTGAGGATGTAGCGCAGGCATTTGTTGACAAACACCTGGATCTTGCTTGTGAGGCCCTCAGTAGTCTTCCACGTCTCAGAGCCGTAGAGCAGGACAGTCTTCACATTTTTATTGAAGATCCGTAGCTTGGTGTTGTTGGAGAGTTGCTTGGACAACCAGATTGGCCTGAGTATCCTGAATGCTACCTGTGCTTTGCTGATGCGTGCCTCTATGTCCCTGTCTGCTCCTCCATCCCTGCTGATGTTACTCCCTAGGTAGGTGAAGTGCTCCACGTCCTCTATGGCCTCTCCCCTCAGTGTTATTGGATCATGTGTTTTTAGATTTAACCTCATGGTCTTGGTTTTTCCGGTGTTGATCTTGAGTCCAAGCTGGTCATTGTTAGTCTATAACCTATCTGTCTTCTGTTGCATGTGTGTGTGGTTTTCAGAGACTAGCGCAAGGTCGTCTGCGAAATCCAGGTCCTCGAGCTGGGTAAACAAGGTCCACTGGATTCCTGTCCGTTGATTTTCAGTTGTTCTTCTCATGATCCAGTCAATGGCAATGAGGAAAATCAAAGGAGAAAGAAGACAACCCTGCCGCACCCCTGTTGTGATGGCAAAGGTGTCTGACAGTTTGCCCTTGCAGATCACCCGGCCATTGAAATCCTGGTACATGTTCTTTATTAGGTTTATGATCTTAGAGGGTAGGCCATAGTGACCTAGGAGTTTCCAAAGCACTTCCCTATCTAGGCTGTCAAAGGCTTTTTCAAAGTCTACAAAATTCATGCACAGGGAGTTTTGCCACTCAACACACTGCTCGATAATAATTCTTAAAGTAGCAATATGGTCTGTGCATGACTTGTCCTTCCTAAAACCGGCTTGCTCTTTCCTCAACTGTCCGTCTAAGGCTGCTTGTATCCTATCTAAGATAATCCTACAAAGAACCTTGCTAGGGACGGACAGGAGCATTATGCCTCTCCAGTTGTTGCATTCACTGAGGTTTCCTCTTTTTGGAATGGTGACCATTAAGCCCGTTTTCCATTCTATTGGGATTACCTCTGTATCCCAGATCCTGTGTGTCAGAGTATTGTTCAACTTACCATAAAACTTAAAAGCAGTGACTACAGTTAACTAAATTTGCCTTCTTGTCCTTGATGAAATTGTTCTTCTGCAGTCTGACTGAGTCTAGTGCACACCCTTCTCAGACTGTCTGTCGTTGCACTTGCAATTTTAACTGAAGCAGTTCAAATGAGCTGCTTGGCTACAATGGTTGTCAATCATTTCGCCATCAGCTGTGACTGGTCGGTTCAGAAGAACCCACATTGAACTTGAGAGGTTATGTATCCTTCCGTTACCGTTAGTCCCCTGTGTAACTAACCAGCATTATGCATTATTATTAATTTGAGGCATATATATCTTCTGTATATTGCTAAACAGGCTTGTGTAACGGAGGTACCGCAGTCTATCCACAGTCACGAGGGACAGTAAGTGAAGTGGCTGTGGACGTTAAGCGGTACTGCAAGTAAACTCACTCCCCAGAGGCATCCAGACCCAATAGCAAGAAGTGAATTCACCTCTTGGTATAGTGGTCTGTGATGCCGCCCGCGACACGGGAGACCGGGGTTCAACTCCCACTCAGAGCGATCCCTTAACAGGGGTCGAATCGAAAAACACAATGCAGAGTAAGATCACACCGGCTACACGTGGTGCCGTTAGACCCGGATGCCCTGGGTGGAGTGAGTTTAGGGGGGTCAGTGTAACGGAGGTACCGCAGTCTATCCACAGTCACGAGGGACAGTAAATGAAGTGGCTGTGGACGTTAAGCGGTACTGCAAGTAAAACTCACTCCCCAGAGGCATCCAGACCCAATAGCAAGAAGTGAATTCACCTCTTGGTATAGTGGTCTGTGATGCCGCCCGCGACGCGGGAGACCGGGGTTCAACTCCCACTCAGGGCGATCCCTTAACAGGGGTTGAATCGAAAAACACAATGCAGAGTAAGATCACACTGGCTACACGTGGTGCCATGCCCTGGGTGGAGTGAGTTTAGGGGGGTGAGTGTAACGGAGGTACCGCAGTCTATCCACACTCACGAGGGACAGTAAGTGAAGTGGCTGTGGACATTAAGTGGTACTGCAAGTAAAACTCACTCCCCAGAGGCATCCAGACCCAATAGCAAGAAGTGAATTCACCTCTTGGTATAGTGGTCTGTGATGCCGCCCGCAACGCGGGAGACCGGAGTTCAACTCCCACTCAGGGCGATCCCTTAACAGGGGTCGAATCGAAAAACACAATGCAGAGTAAGATCACACCGGCTACACATGTATAGCAACCTATAATTTACTCTTTGATGTCCGGCTCTGACCTTTTTTGATTGATTGATTGAAAACTTTATTAACAGATTGCAGAATGAGTAGAATACAGTACGGCTCAATACACACAATTGTTAAGGGGATGCAGACCAGAGAAAGACTTTCATCTTGTTTACATCAGGGTCCCCCATTTTCACTTCATAATGACATTTACGACATACACGACAACATACAGATATATATCATGATATTTATGACATACATGACATACAGATATACAGTACTATTACATTTGTGACATATAAGATATGCAAATATACAGTACTATTAAACAGAGATCCTAACAGAAAATATATACATATGAGGGGGAGGAAACTATACATTATTTCGGAGGGGGTGGGTGGGTGGGAGGGTGGGTTTAGACAGTTACGGTGGCCAGGTGCTCTTTGTCTTTCTTTGAGAGCGGTTTTGAAGGTGGGATTCAAATAATTTTACGGCTGTGGGTAGGGCGTTCCACATTGATGTGGCATAATTGCAAAACGTGTTTAGTCCCTTGTTTGAGCCGAATCTGGATTGAACATGAAAGCAGTGAGGTAAGTTTGTCTTCTTGAAGTTGTTCTGAATCTGCAGTGCACCCGGCTTCTCAGTCTGTCGTCGTTGCACTTCCAAATTGCAATCAGCGCTGGAGTTGTCAAGGGTTGCTTCTTGAAGCAGTCAAAATGCACTCCTTGGCTACACCTATAATGGTTGTCAATCATTTCGACATCAGCTGTGACCGGTCCAGAAGAACCCACATTGAACTTGAGAGTGACATCCTCGGCACGACGCAAAACACAAGTTGATTTCTTGGACTGATTTTGAAGAAGCTTGATCCAACCTCATCCAAACCGTAAAATCTGTATGAGATTCAAATGCATACAAAAGATACTATTACTATCACAAGTCCATTACCAATGGTCAGAACGTCACTAAACATATACCACAATTATTATCTCCATCAATCAATACCTTATTGGCTGCGTGCCAGTACATGAGAACATCAATGCGTTACTGTAGTATGTCTTCTGTCAGTTTCTTGGAAGAATGTCTTGTTTCGTTGGCGTGATGGATTGTTCTTTACTTATTAGAACGCTAGATAATTCCATTACCATTCAAGTTCATGGTCCAACGCAAGAGAGAGAAGGCGGAAACACGTCACCGGATACCAGGTGTGTCAACTCTCGTGAGATGTGGTAATTGCACAAATAAAATAGAAAACAGTGCACCACTAATATATATCTTATATAAAACAAATAAGAAATACATTGAAAGCAATTGAGTGTATTATTACTATTATACAAAATAAGCATATAAATTGTAAACATAAATAACTATATTAACCAACTGTTAACCATAGCTGCAGTTACACTCCCACCAATTACACATACCAATAAATGTGGAATGTCTTATTGCACATACTTATAGAATGTGGAATTTCTTATTGTGGATACTTCAAAGAATATGTCTCTAGGATCAATTGGATTCAACCAGGTAAGTATCTCCCTTTAGTGCAAAACAAAAAACAAAAAACAAACTCCTATTTTAGAGTAAAGGCAAGCAGAAAATGGGTAAGTGCCAAAACAACTTAATGTTAAATGACTCACTAGTGCTCTAGTCTGCTTCTATCAATGTAATGATCTTGTGTATTGGTCTCTCTAAATACACCGTACTGGTTGTAGCTTTCCCTTTGCTATCGTATGTGGTGTGGCTTACTAGCAGCTTCAACTTTCTGACTCTACCATCTTGTCCTGGGTAGACTTCAGTGACTCTTGCTAGTCTCCATTCGTTGCGTGGTGTCAATTCATCTTGGAGAAGGACGATATCGTTGACTTTGGAGTTCCTTCTGGTTTTACACCACTTCTGTCTCTGTTGTAAGTTGAGAAGATATTCTTTCCTCCATCTTGTCCAAAACTTGTTGCAAGGACGCGAGAAGTGGGGGTGCGACGGGTGCTCCAGCACCCCCTGCTGGCGGGGAGGGTAACTGCAACTGCAAGGTGGTTTTGGCCTTTATTCCATTGGAATACCGACGCTACTCAATGTCATAGAGCGGAACGGCACTGCAGATTTACCCTATTCTTGGAATTCATTTCCAGATCCATAGGGGCGCTGTCTCGATAATGCAGTGTTATTAAAACAGCGTGTAGCCACTCATGAACCGGTTGGGATTCGAATAGACGCGGCCTGGAAGCGGCAACGCGGAACTGGAAATCCGTTGGTAAAATAAATAGCGGCCTGGAATAGTTTTTGTTTTGGGACAATTCGCAGTAAAGGAATATATCTGTCGGCGATGTTGTATGCGGGAACGAATTGCAGAGAGGGAGGACTGTTTACTTGTGTCTCAGAAAAGAAATGTCTCATCTGATTTCTTTAATAATAATAACCTGGACTTGCTGCAGCATATGCATCCGGATATTCTGGACTCACTGGACATTCATGTTGTCATGAAGGAGTTTATTTCCACCACTCCTGAACGCAAGACCACCTTCTGTGTTTTACCGTCTTCGGAATAGGTAATGTGTGTTATTATTATTATCGCTCCTGCAGCTATTGTTGTTGCGACAGTGACACAGAGGGCACAACAGCCAGATGGGGTAAGCTGGGCTGTGATGTGTGCATCAGAACGCTCAGAGCGCGGAGTTGGGCAGCTGTTTTGATTGAAAAGTTGGATTGAAAAGTTTATTAACAGATTGCAGAATGGGTACAGTACAGTACAGCTCAATACATACAATTGTTAAGGGGATGCAGACCAGAGAAATACTTTCGTCTTGTTTACATCAGGGACCGTCCCCCATTTTCAATTCATCATAGTATCCTAGTGAACGAGAGTGTTGGTTATGACTGACAGACAGTGGAGCTGTTTGCAGATAGCAAGCATTTTGATGTGTTGCGTGGTGGCGATGTCTCGCAGACAATACAACTACAAGTATAATTATATAATATATATATTTTATATTAAAAAAAATGTATAAAAAAAAAAAATTATCAAAAACGATCGATATCTCAGCACCCCCACTCCCCGCGGACTTCTCGCGCCCCTGACTCGTTGGCCAAATACTGAACTCGGCGCCACCTCTTTTGTAGGTACAAATCTTCTTTGATGAATTGTCCAGGTGGGGGCAGAATGATTGTAGAATTCATCATTAGAATGTGATTCGGGGTCAAAGGGTCAGGTCCGGATGGGTCATTCAGAAACTCAGCGGAGAGCGGCCTGCTATTGATTATGGACATGACCTTGTACAGGTACGTCCGGAGAGAGGTGCTGTCAAGCCTTTGTGAGGACTGGTCCAGTATGGTAGTCAATATGCTTCTTATCGTTCTTATTTGCCTCTCCCATACACCGCCCATGTGGCTTGCCGCTGGAGGATTCATGAGAAACTCACATCCCAGAGCCTTCAGTCTTTCTTCACTCATTCCCTTCATGAGTTCTGTAAATTCTCTTCTTGCGCCAACAAAATTGGTTCCTTGATCGCATCTGAGTTGGCGAACGTTTCCTCTGATCGCAATGAATGATCTGAGTGCATTGATGAATGAATCTGTAGTCATATCGTCAATCACTTCTATGTGAATGGATCTTGAGCATAGACAGGTGAGTATAAATCCATATCTTTTTAGACCTTTTCTTCCTTCTTTTACGCAGATTGGGCGTCTTGACCTACACGTCCTCCCACCTTGAGGATCCCGTCTTCGTCCAGGAAGGGGCTTAGCCTTTGTAGCTTACTTTCTTTGGTCTTGACAAGTTCCTGCTTTTGCTTGAGTCCTTTTATCTCAGCCAGGAAGACCTCTTCTTGAGAAAGCTTAATGATAGCAAGCTCAGCTTCTTTTCTTTTTTCGATACTTGTATTCTCGTTGGTGCGTTCTTTTGTATATTCGGCACCTGACACATCTGCAGAGGTGCGATGAGACAGCGCTGCTGCATCCCATGGTCCACCATCCATTAGTTCTGAGTGCGTTTGTTAGGTCAGGACCAGTGAGCAGATGGTCGTAGAGGGAAGTCTCTCAGAAGCGGGCAGAACAGTCAAATACGACGTGTATTTTTCCTGGCTTCTGCGGATGATACACCCCGTGATGAGGTATGTACCAGGCCAGGCTGTTGTCTATCTCTTCCTCAGGGACTATTTCTGCGTCACCACGGGAGATGATATTCTCCATAAAGGTACAGTAGTCCTTGTAATAATTTCCATCTTTGTTCAGTCTTCTTTCGAGACCTTTCAGGCGGTGGATAGCGCTGATCTTGTTAGGTAGCTCTGGTCGTTCTCCTTTGAACGGCAGGGGCATCTCACTGTTTTCCTTCTGTGTGATATTTTCTTTGAGCTTCGACAGGAGCTTCAGGTCATCTTGTGAGATGGGATTATCTTCCTTGGACCTTTCTGAGAAGTCGGACTCAAGGACCTTTAGGCTTTCTGTAGGGGTCACTTCTTTCCCTTTGAGCCGATTTACATAGTGTACTTCTGTTTGAAGGTTGATTGAAGACTCAACATCCGGTGTCACTTGTTTTACCTCTATATGATGACTAATGGGGATTCTGTTTGAACTCCCTGCATCTGCCAGGACCCTGACGAGCTCTGAAGTACTTTCACCCAAGAGGGGGACTACAGTTCTTGGTGCAGAGAGCACATACGGGGAAGGATGTCTTGTAGGAGCAGGCATTTGTTTGACTGTTCTCTCACTATCCACTTTGATGCTTAGCTTCTCTTCTTCTGTAGTCGCCACTTGGTCGTACACTTGGATTCTTGCTTGGGCTGCATTTAGACTTTTCATATCCTCCAGTTGCTGTACCCTTCTTTTCCTTTCATCCAGGGTTCTTTGGAGGGCTGTATGCTGCAATACCAATTGAGCTTTGATTGTAGCTTCCTCTTCCTCCAGCTGCATTCTTCTTTTTAACTCATCTTCCTCTTGCTGCCTTCTTCTTTTTAACTCATCTTTCTCTCTCTCCAAGCGACGCTGGACAGCTGCTGCTTCTTGTTCAGCTATCTGTACTTTAGCTTCGTCTTCCAGCCGCTGTATTTCTCGATGTTCTTGGTGTTGCTCTTTTGTTAGCTTGAGAACAGCTTGGCCTGTAGCGACGTCGGCAGCAGCATCTTGGCGTTTTCTTTCGAACGTACGGAGGTCTTCGTTGAGTTAGAGAAGTACGAGTTGTTGCTTCCTGTGAATAGAGTACTGTCTTCAGGATAGTCATCTTCATCTTCAGGTGTTCCATACAGTCGGCTTGAGGCTCTTTTGAAGATGATCTGGGATGTTTGTGAGCACAGATCGACTCTCCTACGTGTTTCCTGATCTGGCGTGTCAACTTGTCGTAATTCTTCATATGCGCGGTGGACGTCAGCGGAGAAACCACGGATATCAGTAATGACTGTTTCGAGTTCCCCAGTCGCTGTCTTAGTTAGTGACAGTATCTCCTTGGTGTCTCTCACATTATTTTTCCATCTCTTGTATACTGCTTGGAACCTTCGCTGGAGTCCTACAATGTTCTCCTCTTGCATCTCTCTGCCCTTCTCTGTCGGAGTTATGATTCTTCCACTTTTTCTTGTATTCCTTTCAGCAGTGTCGCCATCTTTACACCTTTCGGGCTGCTCTTGGGAATATTCTGTGTTTCTAGGTTCCTCTTCAACCTGTTCGATGATCTGTTCCTTTGGAGCTATTGTGTCATCTTATTGTTCTAGCTCAGTAATCTCTCATTTACGTGACATGTTGAAGACTATATAAATGTCAAGTTAATATGCAAGACTAATAAATGTATAAGCCTTGTTATTATTACTTGAAGTGTGATTACTTAATTAGTTGCTTAGTTATACATGTAGACTTAATTAACCAAGCTAGTTTACTTATTTAACTAGGCTGGTTGACTTATTTTATACCAGGCTAGTTGACTTATTTAACTAGGCTGGTTGACTTATTTTATACCAGGCTAGTTGACTTACTTAACTAGGCTGGTTGACTTATTTTATACCAGGCTAGTTGACTTTTTTAACTAGGCTGGTTGACTTATTTTATACCAGGCTAGTTGACTTTACTAATGTAGGCTGAATTCCCCTTTACTCTATATGCATCAAATAAGGTTGAACAATGAAATTGCACTTTTAACCTCAAAGCTCTTATTTCAATACATGCATTAATGGGGATCTAAACTACAGAAGAATACGGTGTTTCAAAACGTTACAAATTAACACATGGAAAAAAGGCGTCACCTTCTAGTTGCAACTCACTCCTATCACCCTTCTACTACGTTTACAAAATTACCCTTTGTTAGAACACTAATTCTTACAAGTGTCCAACCATATGGCTTTTGCAAATATAAGTTCAAGTTCAAGTTCTTTAATAGTTGTCATACAGAAGTACAGAATACTTTCATACAAAATGCTTCTTACTGTTACGCTCCAGAGACTGTGCTAGACAAGATAGTATCAAATAACATAATAACATAATATAGCATGAATTTAGAAGAAGAAAAATGAGGTCACAGTGTTCGGTATAGACATATGTACAATGTTCTGAGTTACCATATAATATACAATACACAATACTATGCAGTGTACTAATGTACAGTACTATCTAGTGCAAAGCAGAAATGGGATGAGGTACAATTTTAGGTACAATTTACAGTAAGGTGTACGAGTTGTAGTGCAATCCTTCATCCATAAATATAAAGTGTGGGGAGTGGGTGCTACAGTGTGTTTGTTTAAAGTGGGTGTGTGCTATAAAGTGTGTGGAGTGGGTGCTACAGTGTGTTTGTTTAAAGTGAGTGTGTGCGTGTGGATGTGTGTGCTATGTGCGTTTGGTGGTTGTTGTTGTGTAGTGTTCATTCATTGTTCGTTTAGCAGCCTGATGGCCTGGGGATAGAAGCTTCTTCTGAGTCTTTCTGTGCTCGCCTTGAGACTCCGGTATCGCTTGCCTGACCGCAGCAGTTCAAAGAGGCAGTTGTTCGGGTGACTGGAGTCTTTAATGATTCTCTTAGCCTTGCCCTTGCAACGCTTGTTGTAAATGTTCTGGAGGGTGGGGAGCCCCCCTCCAATTGTGCGTTCGGCTGAACGTGTCACTCTTTGTAGTCTTGTGCAGTGCTATTCCCAAACCAGGAGGTGATGTTGCCGGTCAAGATGCTCTCTATTGTACATGAGTAGAAGTTCTTAAGGATCTTCTGGCTGACTTGGAACTTCCTTAGGCGCCTGAGGAAGTAGAGGCGTTGTCGTGCCTTCTTCACAACACTGTCAATGTGTGTGGTCCATGTCAAGTCCTCGGATATGTAGGCTCCGAGGTACTTAAAGCTGTTGACTCTCTCAACCGGTGCCCCGTCGATGCTGAGGGGGCTGTAGTCCTTGACCCCCGACCTCCTGAAGTCCACAATCATCTCCTTTGTTTTGCTGACGTTCAGGGAGAGGCTGTTTTCCTGGCACCATCCCGCCAGGACCTTGACCTCTTCCAGGTAGGCCCTCTCGTCGTTGGCAGAGATCAGGCCCACCACCACTGTGTCGTCAGCAAATTTGATGATTGTATTGCTACTCCGCTGAGCCACACAGTCGTGTGTGTACAGGGAGTAGAGGAGGGGACTCAGAACACAGCCCTGGGGGGCCCCTATGTTGAGGGTGATGGATGAGGAGGTGCAGTTGCCTGCTCTCACCACCTGGGGTCTGCCAGTCAGGAAGTCCAAGACCCACTGGCAGAGGTCATAGCCCAAGCCCAGGTCCCTGAGCTTGGCTATGAGTATGGAGGGGACTATGGTATTGAATGCCGAGCTGTAGTGAGAGCTACAGGGCGGTAGTCGTTGAGGCAAGCAGGCTTGGATTTTTTGGGTACAGGGATAATAGTGGACTTCTTCAGGCAGGTGGGGATGACAGCCTGTTCTAAGGACAGGTTAAATATGTCAGTGAATACTGGGGCCAGTTGGTCGGCACAGACTTTTAGGACGCGGCCGGGGATGCCGTCCGGACCTGCTGCCTTCCTGATATTCACTTTTTTAAAGGTCCGCCTCACCTCATGCTCTGTTACCCTGAACACTGCGCCTCCATCAGCAGCCGACCCCCCCCCCCCCCCATTGCCGTGGCTTGTGAGCTGGTGTTGTTATTACCAGCATCAAACCTCGCATAGAAGGTATTGAGGTCATTTGCTAAGGAGATGTCACTGTTCAGTTTGAGGGAGGCGCCTTTGTAGTCTGTCATCGTTTTGAGCCCCTGCCACATAGCTCTAGAGTCAGCTTGTTCAAACTGTAGTTCAATTTTATCCCTGTAGCGCCGTTTGGCCTCTGACACTGTCCTCCTTACGTTGTATCGCGCCACCTTGTGGTCATTCATGTTGCCTGCCACTAGGCCGTCGTTGTATGCTTTGGTGCGCTCTCTCAGAGCTTCACGGACGGATTTGTCTACCCAGGGTCTTTGATTTGGGTAAACTTTCTGTGCAACTGTTTGCCTTGTTAGTACATCTACAATATTACCATTTGTTAGATCACTACTTCTTCTTAAGTGTCCAACCTTATGGCTTTTCTTGCAAATATATCTCTTGATGCAACTTTGCCTTTTTAGTGGTGATGAAAGTGAGCTTAGAATGTTATAAGCTGATGCCCTCTTCCAGATGCTGTTGTTGATAAACGTTGTCTTGAACACCGGCGCCATCTTGTGGTTTACACCGTGGTCCATCCCAGGCGCTGCTCCTTGACGAGCGATGAGACGAACACCAGCGGCGCCATCTTGCTTCCAACTTGACTTAGCGTAGACAGTTAAGATTTTACTGTGACATCCTCGGCACGACGCAAAACACAAGTTGATTTCTTGGACTGATTTTAATGAAGAAGCTTGATCCAACCTCATCCAAACCGTAAAATCTGTATGAGATACAAATGCATACAAAAGATACTATTACTATCACAAGTCCATTACCAATGGTCGGAACGTCACTAAACATATACCACAATTATTATCTCCATCAATCAATACCTTATTGGCTGCGTGCCAGTACATGAGAACATTGATGCGTTACTGTAGTATGTCTTCTGTCAGTTTCTTGGAAGATTGTCTTGTTTCGTTGGCGTGATGGATTGTTCTTTACTTATTAGAACGCCAGGTAATACCATTACCATTCAAGTTCATGGTCCAACGCAAGAGAGAGAAGGCGGAAACACGTCACCGGATACCAGGTGTGTCAACTCTCGTGAGATGTGGTAATTGCACAAATAAAATAGAAAACAGTGCGCCACTAATATATATCTTATATAAAACAAATAAGAAATACATTGAAAGCAATTGAGTGTATTATTACTATTATACAAAATAAGCATATAAATTGTAAACATAAATAACTATATTAACCAACTGTTAACCATAGCTGCAGTTACAGGTTATGTATCCTTTATTCCTTCCGCGCTGGCAAATTATAGTCCCCTGTGTAACTACTGTACTTTAACCAGAGTGCTACGGACTGGTTTAAATTTGCATCAGCTTCCGCCAATATGGGCAGGGGCACATACATTTAGTCATTTAGGGCAGGGGCACAATGGGGGTACATACATTTAGTCATTTAGGGCAGGGGCACAATGGGGGAACATACATTTAGTCATTTAGCTGACGCTTGTATATAAAGCGACAAGTCATCAGGAAGAGCACAACTCTATCAGCTGAGTAACAATGTTCATCAAAGTGTTGAGTGCTACAGTGTAGGTTAGTATATTAGGACAAGTGCACGATGACAGGTTAGTTAGGGTTATATTTTTTTATAAAGAAATAATAAATAAATAACTATTTAAAACTGCGGTGGCACCTCAGGGGCACCTGAAATTTCAGCAGGGGCATGTGCCCCTGGTGCCCTAGTGGTAAAATTGCTCCTGCATCCGAACAGCTACCAATAAATCAAATGCTCTGTGAAAAATTATACTAGTCAGATCTCTATGACTGTCCCCGGCCCTGTATGTATGACATTCCAAAATCTCAGGGTGGCCTGAATGTTAACAATAAACTGATTATTTTGGCCAAGTGGTGTTTCTGGGGTTGCATCAGAAAACACCACCATCGTGTTCCATGTTGAAAAGAAAACATATGCAAAATCGCCTACCTGTGCCTCTGAGAGCCTGTAGAAAACCTTTGTAGCATGTGCATAACACAAATGGCGCCTGGCATTAATTGTGATGCTGAGCTTTCTCTATTCCAGATGGACCTGTAAGCTCACTCTTGCCATAAGCATTATCAATAACCAAAGAGGCCTAAATCACAACTTATATATGTAGGCAGGGCCGCCTCAGGGGGTGTGCGAGCAGTGCGGTCGCACAGGGCCTCGCGGGAAGGGGGGCCTCGCAAAAAAATAATAAAAAAAAAATAAAAAAAAAATTTTTTTTATTTATTTTTTTTATTATTTTTTTTTATTTTTTTTTTATTTTTTTGCGAGGCCCCCCTTCCCGCGAGGCCCTTTTTCATCACAGACCTAAAATCTAGTTTTGCTTATATGCTTATATATTTCACATTAGACACGTTTGTAGAATGTGTCTGACTTCCTGGCTCTGCAGACTGCAGTTTTCCGGTTTCTGCGGATTTGCTGCTCTACAGATTTTAGGATAGTGTTTCCGGCCCGTCCGCCGACCGCCGTAATACCAAATAGAAGAAGAAGACACACGAGGTAGATAATTCAGCGCTATTCAGAGGAGCGAGGCGAGTGGATGTCTTTTCAAAAGAAGGAGAAGAGAACTTGTGAGCAGATAAATCTGTTAGGCAGCAATATGCCGAAAGGTGTCCAGTCTGCCGGAAAGTACTCGAAGAAGAAGAAGAAGAAGAATTACACCGTGGGCCAAGTCTCCTTCCAACTTTACCATTGGCGCCGGCCGCGCCGCATTCATTGATACTGCGTTATGTGAGTCAACCTATGATTTTATACCCGCCGTGGACCTGTCCTGACCTATCTATCTTTCTCTTTCTCTGGAGCCAAACTGGTCGACTAGCTAATATATAGTACTACTAGTAGCTAACTGTGTGTGCTTGGTGAGAGCACCTGGCTGTATGTAGACAGTAGCCGCATAGCTTGTTAGCTGTTAGCTAACGCAGAAGCAAGCTATGCGGCTACTACATGCAGCCAGGTGCCTGATTGAGCTAACCGTTAGCCAGTTAGCTGTTTAGCGTCAGCTGGGAACGTTCGTTTGATGCTATCAGTTAGCCTTGAGAATAGCAGGCCCTGGCACTCTGACTACGACATCATCTTTGACAGAAGATGTAGTCGGGCCTGCACCATGACAAGGCTCTGGCCATAGCTTTGTCCCGACAGCGAGAGGCCTTTCGTCAACGTGGAGACCTGTGTTGCAGGCCTTTCGGCCTGCGTTCCTCGTGCAGGTAAAATGTCATGACATTACCCCACTCTTCCTTCCTTCCCCTCCCGAATGTTTTGTTAATAACGATGTTTTTTTCCAGGCAAAACATATGCTACTTCACAACATTTGGAGATACGACATGTGCTGTGTGTGAATGGTCGTTTGTGTAGCTTGGGTAGCGTTGGGCCGTTGGCCAAAGCTGTATGTCACGTGGCCTGGTGTCACAGTACCTGGCTAGCCTATTTAGCTGATGTCGGCCATTGGCTCCTTGCTGCTTTGGTTTCTCTGGTATAGACGCTCTTCTTGTTGGATTTAAGTGTTGATCTTTGTTCTTTTGAATCTCTCATACATGCTATAGTCTCTCTCTAACACACACACACATGACAAACACACATGTTCTCTCTCTCTCTCTCTCTCTTTCTAACACACACAGTCTGCCTATGGCGGCCTTTCTCGATGGCTAGGCTGTGCTCAAGGATCTTCAGTCACAGTGCTCAGGTATTCTGCCACTGTGTACTCTCTGTTTAGGGCCAAATAGCATTTCAATTTCTTTCCAATGTGTCTCTATCTCTCTCTCTCTCTCTCTGTACACTGTATATTGACTGTAGAACGGGAGCTCTCTCTCGCTCTCTCTTTTGCTATATGTTGACTGTATCATGCCCCGCCTCGGGCAGCGCTATTATTTAAGAATATGTTGACTGTAAAAAAAAAAAAAAAAAAAAAAATATATATGTATATATATAATTTTTTTTTTTTATTTTTTTTTACCTTTGGGGGGGGGGGGGGGGGGGCTCGCGTTAAATCTCCCACAGGGCCTCGCATTTCTCCCAGGCGGCCCTGTATGTAGGCTATTCATATGTGTTTAACTGGAATGTGATCCTTACTGAAGCTGGTGAATGTGAATTTAACAATAGGTTATAACTATAACCATGTTCTGTTAATAGTGGTGACGCTCGGCGTCACTCATGCACTATCCTCGCATATGTGCACGCGCACAGAATAAAATTCCACAATGTACCTTTATCCCAGTATTCGTCTGACCACACCCCTTGTTAGCTTACCTTCATAAGCAGGTGTGTGGTCACCTTCTCTCCTCCTTCCCAAGCTTTCACCACAAGTGAGAACAAGGGCTGCAGCGGCGTCGGACGCCGATCGTCACCACTATTAACAGAACATGGTTATAGTTATAACCTATTGTTCTGTGACATAGTGGATCCGCTCGGCGTCACTCATGCACAAGGGAGGCCGAGCGGAGCCACCGGCCGACAAATACACCCCGCTGAAGGCCCCCCACAACCATCAGAACAGGGAGGGCCGAGCCCCCCCGACCCCCCCTAATGGAGGGCACCCCCCGTATTGGAGGTTTCCCGGGAGGGCGACGGACCCGACCGTGCGAAGAGGCACTCAAGCAACTCAACGCACAGGGTGAGCAGACCGTGGCCTGACCCCACGACTACACACACGCACAACCCGCATGCCACCTGGGAACGAACAGAGGGAACAACCTCGTTACTGCCCCCAGAATCACGGGGTCAAGGGCAAACCCAACCCCGCGGCAAGGCCGTAGCAGCGGAGCGCGAAGGAAGGCCCAGACCCACCAAAGGGACTGGAGCCCCTGGAACGGGGGCCCGGAGAAGTCCATGATGCCAGCATCAAGACCCCACCAGGTGGGCACTTAGTGACCCCGCCCCCCACATCGCCAGCGTATTCGGACAAAGGCCCCTCAGCCGAACGGGCCCTGTCCCCCCAATAGTCCACCGCCTGGCACACTGACCCTGCAGAACAGGCAGGCAGCATGGCCGTAAGCACACAAAAAAGGTTAACCAACGGAAGCAGGCAACGCACCGGGGAAAAACCAGGCAACAGGCTGTTAACCCGAGCCTGGAGACTGCGGACGAGACAGGCGCCAGAGGGGACAGCTGAACACAGCCGCCCCCGGCGGAAGGCGCGTATGCTGGCGTTGTTGCATGACCAAGCCTCCATTAAAAAAAATAAACCACCCAGAGGGGTTAAGGCAGAGAAGACTGACACGATTGGCAGACGTCATGAACGTGCAGGGGCACCCTCAACCGGGTAACCCGGGAGTTGACACTGCTCCAACACACCAGGGAATCAACCACCTTGGTGTTACCCAATGCGGTGGTTGTTCCTATAACCCCTCAAGAAAAAACTCCAAAACACACCTGCGGGTATACACCGGCTATACCGCAGTACAAGTGTTTCAGTTTTCAAAAAAGGGTTAACCCAGGCCTACGGGTCAACGAAACATTACTTCGGACCGGGCCCGGCGATACGGGAAGCACAGGGTCACCAGAGGAGGTCAAAGACCACCCCAACAGGCCCCTCTTCGCCATGCGTGAGAGAGGAGCGAAAAGAATGGAGAACCAGCCCCAAGCACACCGTACTTGGTATTCCCAGGCGGTCTCCCAACCAAGTACTAACCAGGACCAACCTGCGTAGCGGCCGAGATCTGACGAGATCGAGCGTGTACAGGTTGGCATGGCCGTAAGCCATTACGACAGTGCAGAGTACAAAATGTACCCAACCAGGGTCTCCATAGCGCTTAACCCTGTGACACCCGGACCGACCTGGCATTTTCCCCCTGAAAAAGCCCAAGTCCCTCAGGGTACCAGAACAGCAGATCTGCATCCCCGGCGGACAACGGGTTTAACTGATCCGGACCAGCGTGACCAGAACCAGTCCCGTGCCCTAACCACGCCGACATGCCTACTCTAGGAGAAGGGGCAGATATGTGTGTTGATCTTAAACATGAAAAGAAGGCGCCACCCAGACGTTCGGGGCGAACCACGCCTGGTGGCCCACCCCCAGGGCGTGAGACCCCTCTACATATGTTCAGATCCATTCCGTCATCATCCCCCAGATATGAACGAGAATCCGTCGACAACCAAAACAGGTCATCGGAAGAGGAAAAACCTCCATCCCAGTTGCTTTATAAAAACGCAGTTTTAACCTCAAGCAACCAAGGCGTGCCAGTCAGTCGCCTGATTACAGAACACCCCGAGCTAGCACTATACGTGCGTCGGGACACAACCACATCAACGAACAGGCTATTTAGACCTGTCATTGAATCCCCAAGGCGCCCAGGGGAACGACAAGAGGGATGTGATGCTCCCTAACTCCAACTCTTCTCAATAGAAAAGAAGGAAGCACCAACAGTATGTATCCCAGTCTACACAGCCGGGGGTAAAAAACTTTCACATTTTTACATCCCACCACCCTCCCATAGGGAGGAGATGGAAATCCCCAGAGAGACTTCCCACGCGAGCTGTACAGATTGAAAAGAATATATTGCACCACAAGCTTTCTTGCATGATTTATATCATAGCGACATTGAGAAAGTTTCCCTCATGTCTGATGTTGATGCTGCTTGGGATTATTTTCTGATGACATTTATGTCTATTTGTGATAAGCATGCCCCCATCAAAAAGTATAGGATCAGCGGAAGAGATAATCCTTGGTTTTCAGATAATATATCAACTTCTCTGAGACAAAGAGATGCTGCATGGGCAAAAGCTAGGAAATCGAATGCCCCTGCAGACTGGACTTCTTTTAGATCTCTCAGAAATAAGTGTAGGCCTACATGTTTGATTAGAACATCAAAATCGGAATTCTATTTGAAAGCAGTCACTGAAAATCTGAATAATCCAACAAAATTTTGGAAATTGGTTAAATCTGTAGCTGGTACAAGTGATTGCGCCAGCCTTCCAGACCACCTTAAGACAGATGGCAGTGAGATCAAAGATAAAAGTAACATTGTAAGGATTTTTAATGAACATTTTATCTCTGCTGGATCCATTTTGAATAATTCTGATACTGTGCCCTACACCTCGGCAGGACGCCCAATGGTGCCCCCGGCTGTAAGCTCTGTTGTGAATCCTTTCCACTTTAAGCCTATCACTGTCACTGAAGTCTGTAAATCCCTGAAAGACATAGACTGTAAAAAGTCAGCAGGTCCGGACAACCTACACCCAGTCCTCCTAAAGACAGCTGCTGATTTTATTGCTGAGCCCATTGCCTCAATTTTTAATCTTAGTTTTGTGACTAGTACCATCCCCAAAGTGTGGAAGTCTGCTTTTGTCCTTCCATTATTAAAAAGTGGGGACCCCTCAGATGTTAATAATTATCGCCCCATTTCTAAGCTCCCTGTCCTGGCCAAAGTTTTTGAATCCTTTGTGAACATTCAACTAAAGCAATTCCTATTAGAAAATAACATCCTAAGTGAGGTTCAGTCAGGCTTCAGGTCTGGACATGGTACCATAACTGCAGCTATGCTAGTGGCTAATGACATAATCAACACACTTGACAATAAACAACATTGTGCAGCATTGTTTGTTGATTTATCAAAAGCATTTGACTCCGTAGACCACAAACTATTACTGGATAGACTGGACAACATTGGCATTGGACAGGAAGCGGTAAATTGGTTCAGAAATTACCTCTCAGACAGAACACAATGTATATTTGCAGAGAACTACAAAACAATTTTTTTTAGAAATCAACAAAGGTGTTCCCCAAGGGTCTATTTTGGCTCCGGTTTTATTCTCTATTTTTATAAATGACCTGGGAAATAAAATCCAGACAGCCAAGATGCATCTTTATGCGGACGATACAATCCTGTATACAAGTGCTCCCTCCCTTACTCAGGTGATTGAGAACCTCCAGGCTGCGTTTAATTGTTTTCAAACCTCCCTTTTTGATCTTAAACTAGTTTTAAATGCAAAGAAAACTAAATCCATGATGTTCACAAGGGCTCGCTCACAGCCAGTGAATCATGTTCATATCGTTATGCTAAAGGGAGCAACCATAGAAAATGTTTCATCCTACAAGTATCTTGGGCTATGGCTGGATGAAAAGCTATCTTTTAAGGTGCATATTGGAAACCTCACAAAGAAACTTAAACTAAAACTTGTTTTTTTCTTTCGCAAAAAACGATGCTTTTCTTTTGAGGCCAGAAAGAAACTTGTTCAAGACACATTCCTGTCTGTAATTGACTATGGTGACATAATATATATGCATGCTGCCTCTTCAATGCTAAAAAAGCTAGACAGTGTGTATCATGCTTCTCTGCGCTTCATCACTAGTGCCAAAGGGCTTACTCACCATTGTGTGCTTTACCAAATGGTAGGATGGACCTCTCTGTACGTACGGAGGAAATCCCACATGTTTGTTTTTATATATAAGGCCATCATAGGGAAGCTTCCCCTATATCTTTCCAACCTAATTAGCTTTGCCTCTAGCAGCTACCATACCAGGTCCACAAGATGGCTACTTTAAAAAAAAACGAGAATAAACACTGAACTAGGAAGAACTGCTTTTTCAAGCTTCGCACCTTGGGCATGGAATGGGCTACAGGACCATATCCACTTAGATACCCTGGTCTCCCTCTGCGAGTTTAGGTCTGTATTACATAACTTCCTACAGGAAGAGTGTCGCTGCTTTCTCTAGTTGGGTCCCAGCTGCAAAACTGCAGAGTTACTGTATTGCCCTGTATTTTACTGTCGTACACTTTTACTGTTATGTAGACTGTTCTGTTTTGTGTTTTTATGTTTACGTGTGATGTATTGTGTATTGTGTACATGCACTTTTATTATGTTCTTGTGTGATGTACCGCACATTTTATTGCTGTCTGATGTTTGCGGGTGGTATTGCTGTCATCTTGGCCAGGTCTCCCTTGCAAAAGAGATCTTGTATCTCAATGGGACTTCCTGGTTAAATAAAGGTTAAATAAAAAAAAATAAAAATATTGCACCTTGAGCCATGTAAAAGTTTGGTTTTAGGGCTCTCCGGGGAGGAGGCACTGAACCCATACACACTCAATAATCGAATTGAATCGAATACACACACAATAGAGTAGGACTCCTTCTTGAGGTTCCACTCACCTTGACAATCTGAGGAGGAGGCTCTGTACTCTGAGGAGGCTCCCTCACATGGAAGGAGAGTCCCAACTCACAGAAGGCCCGAATAGGAGCTTCGTGAGGAGGAGCCCTGACCACCCCCCGAAACAGATCCATCATATGGACCTGAACAGCACACGGAAGTCCTACCAACAGAGACGCGCACAGTGACGTACTCTATGTCGGGGGAATTTCTGCGGTGCACACGCCCAATATTCCAGGGCGTGGGACCAGGAAACTCCCCCCCCCCCCCCCCTTACCCCGTAACGTGCCGAACCGCAACGTGACAGGAACCTTGAAGGACAGGTGGGTTTACCCCTGACCAACAGAAAAAAGGGGGAGGAAAGGTTACCAGTTCACCCCTTTACGACCACACACCCATGATACGATGTAATGACAAAAAGAGTATGACGCAGTCATAGTCAGCTCCATGAAGCGTCTAACAGCTTCACACAGCACATGTGCTAACCTGCTATCTGATGTTTACTAAGGAAAAAACACAGAATAGAGAGGGCCCTCCAAGAGCCCCGGTACCAGACTTACACATGTGCTTCTGTGGCCAGCCCAAACCAGTTGTAGGTCACACGACACACACAACCCATTATCACCTACAAGAAATGGCAAAAACACTCTACAGAGGAACGTCGTTTTTCATAATGAGAGAATACACAATTCTCGATTAGTATCGGCCACAGGCCTTGCTAAGCACACACGAAAAAATTACCAAACAATCTTTTCTTTAGGAAAATAAAGTTTCTCAAGCGGTTAGCACAACCCCAACAACTAAGCCAAGGGTTACATCGTATCCCTACCACACAGTGACACAATATAGTGTAACAACATGTCTGAAAGGAGGATGAAGAAGTCCCCAGGGAACCGGGGGGAAACACAACCCTCCTACTTTACCCTTAATACGGCCAGTTAAACAGGTAAACCTGTTAATATGTGAACACACTGTTCATTGTCATTACAGGCTGAGAAAATAATCATTCTTTACTCATATGTCACTAAGCATAGCTTTATAGGTTAGTTTAACCCCCTTAGTTGTGAGTACACGATACATGAACACACAATGTGTCTCAACACAACAAACCAGATCATTTTCACATCTGTAACAATAACCCGATTTGCATGGAGACCAGTGACAAGACAATTCACACATAACTCGCGTCGTATCCTAAATGTAGTGCAGCAACACTCGGAAACATCGTTATTTACAAAACATTTAGAAGGGAAAGCAAGAAGAAGTGTTCAAGGTCTGGTCAGGACCTTGCCTACCGGGAGCGCAGATCAACCGAATTGCAGTCTCCAACATGGCACAGAAGTAAACACAGCCTCCTGTGTTCGACGACACGGGCAGCTCGCTGCTCCAACCCGCCGCTACGGTGCTCCTTGTTGACGCAGTCCTCGCTGGCCTGGCTCCGGGCAGGTTCGACGGACATCCTCTGTCAAAGATGACGTCGTAGTCAAGAGTGTTTAAAACATGTTATAGTCACAGCACGTTCAACAGTGTAGCATTAAGCCAACGGCCGCTCTCGGCCGATAGCAGCAAGCTAACGTTACCTAGCCTAGCACAACAGGCTTGGTAAACACAGCGAGCTAGCGCAGCAGCTAACAGCTGACTGGCTAACACAGTAGGCCACAACTAGCACGCAAGCTAATTAGCTACCACCGGAACTCGTACACAACGATACAACAAGACTCTCAGACAGGCCGCCGTTCTGAAACCCTCCTCACCTTTTAAGAGAGAAGAGAAACGAGATGTTTAACACAGTTTTACAACGGTGAGTTTATCAACATCCGGCGGCACCAGCACAAATCCCATCTGGGCTGTAGCTGACTTGAACATGGATTTTCCGATAATGAACATCCATGCTCACATTTCCTCGTTTAGGGTAAACTCTCATTTGCATATGAGAGACGGGGCCTATACGGTGACAGAGAAGTACCCACGCATCCAGAGATCCTGGGATCACCAGTTACTGGTCGTGGCCCACTAGTTGCTATAATGGGCTTCAGACCAAGGTCCTCCGCTGTTGTCTAAGAGGCTGAACAAAGGACCCTAATCTGGGGCCGGTGTTCGTAAACATTGTCAGCTAGCCCCCATAGCACTAACAGACAAGTGGAGCTCGCAAGCAAAACATTACTCACCAACCTGGAACCCACCGCTTCTCACAACAGCGGCGCATCCTACAGTCCAGCTGTGTCCTGACCAGCCACAGCAAGGAACTGCAGTTGGGAGGCATGCAGCGGCGTGCTCCCAATACGAAAACCGGTGGAGGTTTTTAGAACGATCACCATCTTCCAGACACTCCAGTGACGAAGACAATATCGCCGTATTTTCTCGAAATAGTAAGAGAGAAAATAAAGATATGATGTCAACGTATCTCTTGTTTTCCAACTCTTCTCCTACTATCACATCACGTCAAGTGGGGTACTACCGAAGGCACTTCCTTGTGGTGAAAGCGAGAAAGGAGGAGAGCAGGTGACCACACACCTGCTTATGAAGGTAAGCTAACGAGGGGTGTGGTCAGACGAATACTGGGATAAAGGTACATTGTGGAATTTTATTCAGTGCGCGTGCACATATGCGAGGATAGTGCATGAGTGACGCCGAGCGGATCCACTATGTCACAGAACCTGCGTTAATGGAGGGGACATACTGGTTCAGCTAGTCGGAGAATGATGCGGGTGTTTGCAAAATGGTAAATGGTGCATTTATATAGTGCTTTTATCCAAAGTACTTTACAATTTTTGTTCCTCACATTCACCCATTCACTCACATATTCACACACTGACGGCGGAGGCCACCATGCAAGGTGCCAACCTGCTCACCTGGAGCAGTTAGGGGTTAAGTGTTTTGCTCAAGGACACTTTGACATGCTGCCTGGGAGGAGTGGGAAAGCCACTCCGAGCTTCTCCAGCGAGCCACATTTGCTGGTGGTGTTGCTGGGTGTGTTCATGATGGGTAGTATAGAGGGAATAAAAGGAGGGAACAAAGGGAGGGACCACATTGGTTCTGACTGCAGCTGCTCCCAGGCCACTGCACACCTGTACACACCTCTATTATCAGCAGTCAAACTCCTCCAGCATCAGTCCCTACCACGTCCTACACACAACAACCCCACTATGGATCTACAATGAACTGCTAATCAGAATCAATCACAAAGGTTTATTTACAATAAAAAAACACTATAAGGGACTGTCGTAACAATCAATCAACATACCGCTAGAAATTTGCTAAAAAGAGCAGTAAGCAACCAGTCAATAGTTTGAGAATAGGAAGCTAATACAAGGAAGGGAAAAAAAGTTAAATAAACATGAGACCACAAAGTCAGCATCCAGTCCACTGTCAGTGTGTTTGTAGTTTTGACATAAAGACATGTAGAACTTTGGACACCTGCTCTTAGAATTTGGAGGGTTTTTCATGTTCACTAATATTGATGGAACTGCTAATATTGCTAATATTGATGGAACGATGCAAGATATATCATGTGAGTTCAGTTTCAAGGGTGTGTTTATTTGCAAGCTGTTTTTTGAATATGGTTTGTTTCCTTGCATCAACTAGATTCAGTATACCCAATCAAACCCAGGTGGACACAATCATTTACAAACCAAACACATACATGGACACAGGCATGTCCACATATAGCACTTACACACATGAATGCTACTGTAGGGCCTTAGTTACCTGTCCCATTAGTGTGCTAGACTAAGAGCTGACAACAGCGTGATGACTGTTCACCCCCTTGTAATGCCATGTCTTACCTAGGGCAGTACAGCATTAGACCAGGGGGTGACTGTTCAACCTGGGACCCACATTTAGTCTCACCTTGAAATCCAGGTCATCCAGACACAGGAGCCATTTTGGGTCCCTATCCCATAGTGAAGCACTGGCATAGTCGATATCAGGAAAAGATAAGAACAGTAGGGACCAGGCTTTGAAGCAGTGTGCGTGTGTGTGTGTGTGTGTGTGTGTGTGTGTGTGTGTGTGTGTGTGTGTGTGTGTGTGTGTGTGTGTGTGCGTGCGTGCGTGCGTGCGTGCGTGCGTGCGTGCGTGTGTGTGTGCGTGTGTGCGTGTGTGTGTGTGTCCTCAGTAGCAGCAGGAGCAATTGTCTGGTGATTCTATTCCAACTTACTGTAAGTAAGTCCCTCTCCTCCGTCTTAACCTACAGCCCATCCCCCCCAAGACGTATGCACACATACACATAAACATGCACACGCACGCACGCGCGCACGCGCACACACACACGCACACACACACACACACACACACTCGCACGCTCGCACGCACACACACACACACACACACACACACACACACACACACACACACACACACACACACACACACACACACACACACACACACACACACACTTTTCCCCCTCACTCCTGCTTGGCCGTTGACGCCTGTGTGGATCAATATGTGCAATTCTGGAGAAATGCTGTGTTGCCATGGTAACCAGGCCTCCTGTCCTACAGAAGAAAACCACAAACCGCAAAGGCCGTTCCTGTCTGTTCTCTCTCTCTCTCTCTCTCTCTCTCTCTCTCTCTCTCTCTCTCTCTCTCTCTCTCTCTCTCTCTCTCTCTCTCTCTCTCTCTCTCTCTCTCTCTCTCTCTCTCTCTCTCTCTCTGTTAGACTTGTGAATGTGATATATTACAAGAAACTACTCAACCTCTACTGTCTTTAACGATGAGTGAACACAACACTCTCACTCACCGTCTTTAGATAATCATGTTTGAAAACATGGTTCCTCTGAAAATTTAAAATGTTCTTAAGACTTATATGGTTCTTTGTCTGAGGTACTTGATTGAATTGATTGATTGATTGATTGATCGATTGATTGATTGATTGATTGAACATTGTATTAACAGATGGCAGAATGGGTACAATACAGTACAGCTCAATACACACAATTGTTAAGGGGATGCAGACCAGAGAAAGACTTTCATCTTGTTTACATCAGGGTCCCCCATTTTCAATTCATCATAACATCTAGACATTTATGACATACCAGATCTACAAATATACAGTACTGATTATGAGTACAAAAAGAGTTTACAAAGAGAGTATGTAACGGATGGTATCGTGAAGCGCGCAGTCAAGAAGGGCTCGGGTGAGTAGCGGTGCTATGGGTTAAACTCACTCTCACATCCTAAAAAAAAAAAAAGCATAGACCCAGTACTTAGAAGTGGATTCACCTCTTGGTATAGCGGTCTGTGTTGCTGCCTGCGGTGTGGGAGACCGGGGTTCGACTCCCACTCGGGGCATCGAAGTTTGAGGTGACGTCACAACCGTTACATATACATTTGAGGGGGAAGAAACTGTACATTGGAGGAGGTTGGGTAGGTGGGGGGAACTGTACATTGGAGGTTGTTGGGTGGATGGGGTGGGGTTGGGTTGGCGGGGCAGTCTCCCGTAGGTGCAATTTGAGAGTGGTTTTGAAAGTGGGTAGTGATTCACATTCCTTTACAGCCGTGGGTAGGGCGTTCCACATTGATGTGGCATAATTTGCTAAACGTGTTTAGTCCCTTGTTTGAGCCGAATCTGGGTTTAACATGATTTGTGGAGCTCCCTCTGGTGTTGTGGTTGTGGTATTCACTGACCTTTGGGAAGTATTTTGACATGTACATGGGTACCTTAGTGGTGTAGTGTATCTTGTAGACCAGGCCCATTGCAAGTTGCTGTACTCTGTTGTCTATTCTAAGCCATCCTAGGATGTCAAAGTGGGCAGGGGTGAGGTGGGTTTTTAGTTTTTAGCGCCTTTGAGGTGCTTTGGTACCATGATGTGCAAGCATAGTCATAGTACCCTTGAATGAGTGCTCCTGCCAGAGTCTTCAGGGTATTCTTGTTTACCAGTGAGGAGATCCGGTACAAGAATCTAGTTCGTTGGTTGACTTTTTTGATTACATTGGATGCCATTTTGTCACAGGAAAGATTTGCCTCTAGGATAGAACCCAGGGCCCTCATTTATCAATGTTGCATACGCACAGATATGTGCGTAACCCGTGCGTACGCTCATTTCTAAGCAAAGTGTGGGACTTATCAATTTGAACATGTGCTTGACTCTGTGCGTATATATACGCACAGCTCCGACCGTGCGTACCTGGCGCCCAGCAGTAGAATATGGAGACTGCAGACGCGGAAATAAGCTTCCGTGCATTACTTCCAACACTGGCGCGTGTTCTGTATGAAGCATAATTCATTATACTTAATTGTAAAATAGCGACAGTAGTGTAATTATAACGTGCTCACGCTCGAACAAGAGGTTGGCCTGCTTCTTTGGCACGGGGAGGCAGACGCAGAACACCCACCTCCAAACGCGATTAAATATTGTTTAAAATAAAAAGCGAAAATACTATTATTTTGTGTGTCATGTTTCCAAATAAGATTGGTCACAACGAAATGATTTCTAGTTCAATTTCTTGGTTAGAATAGATGACCTCCGTTGAAACTTCACAGAGACTAAAAGACAGTCTATTTGTGAGCTCCCGCACAGACGTGATGATAATAATAATAATAATAAAATAATAATAATAATAATAATAATAATAATAATAATAATAATAATAATAATAATAATAATAATAATAATAATAATAATAATAATAATAGCTTAATTTTATATAGCGCCTTTCAAGAGACCCAATGTCGCTAAAAAATAACAAAGTAACAAACATAGTGGACAGATCATTTTCCAGTCAGTGCTGTCAAGGCAGATTGGTTTTTTATCGCTTCATTTCCGTTTGAGAGCATTTTGAAAAGCACTCGTTTTGAGGTAAGAAACAGTTCATTCTAGACCATTCTATGATAATCGTCTTTTACTGGAATATTCCAGAACGTTGATATTTGTCGGCCTATTTATGAATCGTTTTCAAATAAACGCTAGATGATCAATATTATACGTGCGCGCAAGCACATTCGAGCCGCGTACGGATAATCGCAGTGTTCATTTCCTCTTGGACTTTTACAGTGAAACCGAAACAGCCCATTTCACAAAACAGCCTATATCTTCATCGAAATTAGTCTGATTATCCTAACACTGATAACATAGATTCCTTACCTGACATCAGATGGTATCCAACTGGTATATTCCAATTCCTGATCACCATTCGAAAAAATCGATAAGTGTATGGATCCAACGTGTGTACAGCACAGTACATGATTCCGTGGGGCTGAGATGCTCCAGAATGAACTGTGGTAACCCCGGCTGCATCAGTGGACTGGAAAATGTGGAGTACAGGATTTTTTTCCCCATCCATTTTCATTGAGTCCATTCCAAAATCCCTTATGTCATCTGGGAGACGATAGGGGGTGCTTTTTTCCACATCTGATCGCCGGCGGTGCTCGGGTATACTCGGGTAGGCTCGCGTGATGCAATATGATTTCAGATCGCTAAAAAAAAAAAAAAAATCAGAGAAATCTCGTGAGTGGCTTTCAACATAACTATCGGAAACCCAAGATATCTCGTGTGTGGCAGTGAAAGTGTTAACAATTGTGTGTATTGAGCCGTACTGTATTATACCCATTCTGCAATCTGTTAAATAAAGTTTTCATTCATTCATTTATTCATTCATAAAATGGGGGTGTTGCAGCGTTGGGGATGTTTAAAAAATATAATTTAATATATAATATAATATAATAATTTGTGCTTCACCTAAAAATTTGGTCAGCAGCCTCCACTGGTGGGAGGATACATTCACTTTTATACTTGCCCCAAGGTGGTGTACCTGGGTGGTTCTGCCTAGAGCGCTCTCTAGTGGGAACAGATATATATGCAACTAGACAGTCACTGGTGGAGACAGTTATATATGCAGGTAAACAGTTACTAGTGTAATCAGCCATATGTACAGTTAGACAGTTACTAACAATCCTACACAGAACCTCTGATCTCAACATATTGCCAAACGTTTGATTTGTATGTACTTTTCGATGCGCTGTGTATCTCTTTCTCCTCGACTTCCACTGTTTGTTGATAACTGTGACGCGGTAGACATACCCAGACATTTCTACCTAAGTAAAAGAGGGAGGTATTTTTATATATTGAATGTACATCAAGGGTGGCTAAGTGGCGCAGTGGGCAAGGCGCTCGCCACTAATGCAGGAGATGCTGGGTTCGAGCCCAGCTCTCGGCATTGCTACCAGCTTGGCTGGTCGTTCATACTAACGCAATTGGCAGCGTTAGGGGTGGGAAGCTGGTGGGTGGGGATCAGATGTTGTGGACAGCGACTCCTACAGGTCGGTTGGTGCGCCTGCGCAGCAGAATCAGGAAGCAACAGGGGCAGCGTGACCCTCCCACGCAGACCGCCGCCACTGAGAGATTGCGCTGTTCAGGTGAAAAGATGCAACAGCTGCCTCCTCGTGTACCAGAGGGGACACGTGATGCAAGGCTTGGTCCACATTACAGCCGGCCTGTGGAAGGCATGGCCTAACAGCGTTCGCGATAGGGGAGGGTAGAATTGGACAATACGAAAATTGGGATGGGAGAAAAATAGAAAAATGGGAGAAAAAGTAGATACAAAATAAATAAAAATGTACATCAAAAGGGAAGGTGTGTGTTCTGCAGGATGTTTGTGTGTTGCGGTCCTTGGGAGTGTTCAAACTCGAGCCATTGGCCTCTAAATGCTTTAGAGTTGAGGGTTCTCTTGATAGATTCTTTCCATGTTTTGTATGCAGGGTGACTGCAATTGATCAAGGTTTGATTGATTGATTGATTGATTGATTGATTGATTGATTGATTGATTGATTGAAAAGTGCATTAACAGATTGCAGAATGGGTACAGTACAGTAAAGCTCAATACATACAATTGTTAAGGGGATGCAGACCAGAGAAAGACTTTCGTCTTGTTTACATCAGGGTCCCCCATTTTCAAGTTTCAGGTGACTGGCAATTGATAAACGTAGTGGAGTGAAGAGTACAGTATTTCCTTTGAAATGTAGTGGAGTTGAGGTACAGGGTTCCCTAGGATGATGGTACTGAAGTAAAGTACCAGTACCTTAATGATACGGTTTCACCTCCACAACCCTCTCTGCTACCGTCACACACCTCTGTGTCTGTCTCACCCTCCGTGTCTGTCCCATACACTCCCTGCACTTCGGGACACTGCACGATATGAGCGTGCAATAGGCACAGGTTATAGTCATCACGCTGATGGATGGAGTCTCTGCACCTGTCTGCTATTCACCACCCACCCTACAAGATACCTGGATCTCCATGCATCAGCGTCTGATCTTCGTTTAAGATGGCCTGGCAAGTATCTTTGACATTCCTTCTCTTGATAATGTTTTTTCATCTTTTCTGTGTTAATCTTCTTCCCGTTGTGTTCCTGTGTTAACTAGCAAGTTTACCAGGTCAGTTGTATTTGTATTATTTCACCACTAAAAACAAACTTTTCGATTTTGTTATGCTGTGTAGACCATCTCACAGAGGAGGAATATTCTATTTAAATAAATATTGGCTCTACCACCAAAACAAAAACAGTTGACCTCCCTATCTATACTTCCTCGAATTCCTAGACTCATCCTGATTGGGTCCCGATCTGTTCTTGTACACAATGATGGAATTGTTTTCACATGGTCTTTTCCACCACTCAGCAAAACAAAAGCCCTCGACTTAAGGGCAACGCTAAAAGGTCAACGAAGGTGTCCAGTACGTAGCATCTGGTATAAATCCAGGTTGCCACTAGTCAAGAGGGATCTCTGCCTCCCTCTACCTGCTCTCGCTGGGCAGCGGTCGGAGCAGAGGGCCACAGAGTGCTGATGCACCATCTGTCTGGGCCATATCTGGTCTCCATGATGGATGACATGCGCTGATGCACAGGCCCTAAGTGATTGGGGAAGATTGAAGACACCCAATTCACTTAGGTTCACTCTCCCTTCCACCAGCAGGCAATCAGCACAATGGACATGTGTAAAATGGACCACTGGTAACATGCAGTGTATGAGGCTTGCTGTACAGTTGAGCACCACGAGGTCCCCTATCAAATCAAAGAGTGAACAGAACACCATTTAAATTGCATTCCAGGACTCATATTGAAGTTATGTCTATTTTGTGTGTGAATTATTTCAAACTGTTTTAGTATTATATGAAGTATAATGTTAATGGGTTTCAAATTACAGGGTTAAAAAAGAAGAAAAAAAGGCCTTCCTGGTCAGCATTAATAAGCTGCATTCTGCTGAGCTGGCCTGGCTGTGCAGCTTTTGCTTGTTTGCTGTATTTTCAAATTCAAAGGTAGATTGCTTGCAACCATCAAACATCGCCAGATTATGATACTAAAACATGTCATACAAAGTGCATATCATAAGAGCTTTTAGTTATGATGTCCTTGTTAAAACAGGAGGTGTAAACATCCGTTTAGAAAATCTCTGGAGGAGGATGGCTGTATTGAAATATGTTGAACTATTTAAACTTTTGCGACACCTCATCATAGTCAACTCCCAGCAGCGTAAAATGTTCATTAACAATTAATTGTATCAGGTTTACCATCTACCATCTACAGCAACATTGCCCCCATAGCACTGCTGTTTGAAGTTAAACAATCCACTTCTCACACATCACATGTAGCATGTAAATCTGAACCAGTCTGTTTGTTATGTGATCATAGATCACAGCAGCTCACCTTGCTTTGTCTTGAGATATGTATCAGGCATTTGGAGTTATTGTGCTGTTTATATGGTACTACTGCCCGTCCCCTTTTATGTCAGATAGTGCAACGTTTAGTTTTATGTCATCTTGACTATTGCTCTGCAATGTGGTCATCTGCTGCCAGTGGTGACCTCAAGAAGCTCCAGGTGGTCCAGAATAGGGCAGCACGGTTGGTACTGGACTGCTCACTAAGGTCTAATGTGAGCCGCATGCCGACCTCTCTTGACTTAACGTTGAAAATAGATTGTCTTTTAATATACTTGTGCTGTTCATGTTGGTCATGAGCAGTAAAACTCCTGTTTTTATACATAATCAGATTGTTTTTAGTAATACTGTGCACGAGCATTACACTAGAGGTTCCAGTAGTGGGCAGCTTGAATTGCCAGGTCCTAAAACCAACGCTTTAAGGAGATCTTTTATTTTTAGAGCATTAACTCTTTGGAATAACCTGCCTAAAAACCTCTGCTGCATTTACAGTAGATTCACTTTAAAAAATAATCTTAAATTGTTTTTAACACTGTAAAGTAGTTTTTTGTTTTTGTTTTACACTGTAATGTGATTTTAGCTATCTTAATTGTTACAGTAGTTTCATTATGCATTGTGTGTACTCACTTTTAATAATTTTGTTTTTGCAATAATACTTGTTTTTGTATGTTTTTTGTGTGTGGACCCCAGGAAGACTAGCTGGTTGTTATGGCACCAGCTAATGGGGATTCCTAATAAAATAAAATCTAAATCTAAATATCCACACAGTACTATGGCATCACCTGTAATGAAGAAACCATATGCGGAGATGGACACCAGCTAAATAGAGTGGTAAATGTTAGGCTCCCTGCTTTATAACCTGAAAAGATGAGAAATATTGATCATTGTATTTGCAGGTTTCACACTGGAGTGTAATAATTTAACAGATTTGGATGTTTTTCTCCTTATTCTCCTCTTAGAATCATTGAATGCTGATATCCTCGTCCTTTATGAATTCGCCATTGATTTTTCTCCATGGTCATTTGAGTTTTCAGGTGCAGACTGGGGAGCAGTCATAACCCTACAGCACACGCATCTCCCTTTCATTTACCTGCCATGGTTGGAATTGGCATTATGTGGTGTAAGGATCATTTCTTAGAAAAAGACTGACAGTAAAAATAATAACTTCTGTTTATCATCTATCATCTTTTTCTGATGCTATGCCTGTGCAAATAGCCTCAAAACAAACCTTGCTATTCACAAAGCACTCGCAAAGGGTGTAATGTAAGATCGACTAGAGCCTTCTGATCGTAATATTTAATCAATTGCGTTGTGTTCTATTGGCTCTAAGTCATATTACCAAAAACTGTAGCACGGCGGAGGAAATGAATCAATGAGAGATTGGTTATTTCTCAAGTGGTGGGTTTATTCAAATCCACAAAGTATACAAAAATGTTCTGGTTCAGTCAATGAAATGCAATGCTATTAGTAGAACAAGCACTATGCCGCAAGTCTCTAATATCAGTCTAAAAAGTAGTTAAGAGTAACAATCTTCAATGGATCTTCGGGTTGTTGAGTCTCGTTGCCAGGGAGACAAAGGAATTGTATTCTCGTTCTCAGCGTCTCAAAAAGGTCCTCCTCCATTCAGCGGTGCATAACAGATTTCAAGAGCTTCCTTTTTCGTCTCCTCCTGTGCAGCCTGTTTTAACACTTTGGTTGCCTAAGGTTAAATTCATGATATACCATAGATTGCCAGCGCTATTTGTCTATGGAGAAAGTCCCCTTCTTTGCAGGGCTATAACTTTTTAAATTCTATTGCTACATTGCCATTATTAGGGCCCATTCAAAGTCCTATATGTATTGTTCATTGTGTAGCAACGTTAAACTTTTTCATTCACATATTCATAGTAAAGTATGGTCTAATGCAGGGGTGGGCAACTTTGTATATGGTGAGGGCCACAAAATGTCCACAATCAATCTGGGGGGCCGCATTGTTTATCGGCAGTCCCGCCAGTAGTACCCCATCACTCAAATAGCCCATAATAGTCACAGATGTGATAAATAAGGTATATAAACAATTATAATTTGTTGTAACTTTGTTTTTATTCCATTTCAAATGCATTTAGTAATGCAATTTCAACTTTATGAATTTATAAACAGCTGAATTTAAAAGTATTGCTGTGACCCCAAATATATACAAAAATGATCAATTATAATTAAGGCTTCTAATAAAATAAATGTATGAACTTAAAGCCCACTGCTCAACAAACACAAAGCAGCATTCCTGCTGCATTTCACTACAACAGTAAATCAAAAGTGCAATAATAAATGATTTTGTTAAATGTATAAACTTTTATCCTGCTACTAAACAAAACATTATAACACTGAAATGCATGTTATGGATATGAAGCACTCAGGAATGTTTTGTTTAGTAGCAGGATACAAGTTTATACATTTAACAAAATCATTTATTATTGCACTTTTGATTTACTGTTGTAGTGAAATGCAGCAGGAATGCTGCTTTGTGTTTGTGTTATTAGTGTTATCTGAACACTACAAAAGTAAACAAGTAAAGTGCAAGTAAAGTAAAGTGCAATACTACATGCCTCCCATTGACTCAAACTGGCATGACATTCACCCTCGCCCCACAGTGGGTCAATAATGGTTATAATAATAATAATAATAATAATAATAATGGTCCCCTCTCTACACCTCTCCATCATCTCCCCCCCCCCCCCCCTCTCTACACCTCTTCATCATCTCTCCCCCCCCTCTCTACACCTCTTCATCATCTCCTTCCCCCCCTCTACACCTCTTCATCATCTCCTCCCCCCCCTGTCTTTAATGAGACACTTGTGGTCTCTCCATTTGGCGCACAATAGCAGGAATGTCAACTTCAATGTTTGTGCATGCAATCTGTATCAGATGAAATAATGTTTCATCCGACAGCCTGTTTCTCTCCTTTGACTTGATGTGCTTCATGTTTGAGAAATTGCTCTCACGTATGTATGTGCTCCCAAACATACTGGCCATAGAGAGGGCAAAGTCCCTGAGGAGTGGGAAGCGGGGCTCAGGTAGCAGTTTCCAAAACGAAATTCCCCTCTCATTTCTCTTTGCTTGAAAAAAAGGATCTGACTGTAGCTCGCACAGTTCAAGCTGCAACGGTGGGGGCTGCTCTGACACCGTAGCGGTGAGGGGGCCGGCAAACAGCGCTATCCGTGACTGCATGCCGTTGAAATCTTCAAACCGATCATTGAATTGCATTTGCAGTGTTTCAATGTCGCTCCTGTACTTTCCGACGGCTCAGCCATCGGATTTCTGTGTGTAGCTGCAAGTCGCCATAATCAGTGTCCATCTCTTCCAAAAAGGAGACAAACTTTCTATGGTTTAGTGACCTGTTGCCTCCACGAATTAGATTGGTAACCTTGGTAACCAAATCCATAACATGGCTGTATTCAAGCTTCTTGGCACAGAGAGCCTCCTATATCAGATAAAAAAAAAGAAAAACGATTTAACGACTCTCGCATATAATTTGACTACACTCGACTCGCATTGGTCATTATAGTGACGCACAATAGATGGAAATTATGTTAGCGAACTTACCTGATGTATAATGCAGTGCAGCATTGGACACTCAACGCCACTCTGCCTTAGAAGCCCGGCGAATCCATCGGTAACAACAGCCGACAACAGTTTATCAAAACCCCCATATTGCTGCACGGCACTTTCAACAGCGTTGAATATGTGCACACTAGGGCTGACCCCTATTAGTCAAATAGTCGACTAATCGATCGAAAGGAGCCATAGTTGACTGCCAACTCTTCTTAGTCGAATACAATACAAAAAAATTAAAAAAAAAAAAAAAAAAAAAAAAAAAAAAATATATATATAATTTTTTTTTTTTTTTTTTTTAATGTTGGCCTGGGGCCGCATGGAACGTCTGTGAGGGCCGCATGCGGCCCGCGGGCCGCCAGTTGCCCCTCCCTGGTCTAATGTATAAGTATGTTTTCATCTCTTTCTGCAGCTTTCTCCAGAACGTGATCTATAGCCCCAAATACATTATATTGATGATGCAATACAGTTTTATGGCAATCAGCGCGATATAAAAAATTACAACTAGACGTACTTCTAGAAGTTACTACACGTCATCTGATGTTGACCGGATGGGCTAGGGGCCGTTTATAATTCCGTGGGCAGCGTTATACCAATCATCTAATGTGGGTCAAATGTTGATAATAGCAGTTAGTATCGAAGACGGTAACGTTACACGCTGAAACTCACCCCAGTCTCCGCGCGCCGCTGGGCGATCATCGTAGAGTTGAAATCGTATCATTATGGGATGTAAATTTACCCGGTCCATCTCCAGCTTGTATAATGGTATATACGTCCAAATCATGTTGTTTATCGAGTTATTGGCAATCGATCACTGTGTAGCGTGACGAGCCAGAGTCGCGGGACCTATAGCGAGCACCCGGAAGTACTACGGACGTAGCACAACCTCTATGCCACTTCCTGTTAAAGCGATTGCGCCGATCGGCCACCAGATGGCGCTCCTGAACCGCCAGAGAGCTCAGTGGGTCCTGCTGGTGGATCTCAGGCCAGCGGAGGGGACATATGAATCCGATCACAGATTTTTGAAATATTGATATAAGGACGCTGTACAGCGTCCCCCGGCAACTTGAGCATGGCCAGCAATGACGTCAAAACACGTTTCATGGCAGTCAAAGTGTTAACAGCTAAATCCCGCCCCTGAGCGAACGTCGAACTGGTTCGTCAGGGGGCGGATCTTTAAGTCCTGATTGGCTAAAGCTCACAGCGGCCATCTTGGATTTGGATCGCCTGCCATTTTGAATCTTAAAGAGGCAGGTCCTCCTATTAAAGGGAAATAGTTACTTTTCTAAGTTTAGCGTTTAAAGGTATATAGTATCTAATTTTACTAACTGAAGAATTAGAGATTAGTTCTTACTTGGTTTAGACAGTTAATTCAAGTATTTTCCCGAATTCTGTGGCTTTCTAAATACCTAGTTAGACCTATTTGTTGGTTTTAAGCCAAACTATTGCATTATATATTCTATAATCTTTGTCTTTGAAGCTAGTTTAGTCTTCTAAGTAAGTTACACGTGTTTTGTCACATTAATATTCTATTTTATACTATATTACTTTCTTAATTAACTTTAACAATGGTTAATAATTATCTAGTTTAGTCTTAGATTAATCAATACATTATTTCAGAACTATTGAGGCTATTTTCCATACTGGATTAATAAAGGGTTTTGGTTGTGGTTACACACTTTTAAACCAAATGGTGTTCCTCTGTGTTATATGCAAACAGAGTTTCCCACAGCTGGCATCATGTCTCTTATCATGTGAGACCAGGTGCCTTCTTTGAAGAGAGCCCCCAAATGGCTTGAGGGGGGTTCTACTCAGCTCGGTCAACAAACCCCTCTATTGAAATGCTAACTTTAGCCAGCTACTGACCCAGTTTTATTGTTTTACTGGTTCCAAAGGTGGGGGAGAGGAGAAAACCTATTTACTTTAAGACTGTATGCTAATATTAATCACTCAGGCCTGCCGAAACCCGTCCTGTGGACAGGATAGACCAGTCATTCTGTCTTCCAGATTTTGCCTGACCTTTTTTGGTCCCAATATAGTATTGGTTTTGCTTACTTTATAGAATCTAATTGGTGTTTTATCTTTAGCTTTGCCAATTATAATTACTAATATTAATACATCGCACAAAAAGATTAACATTCTAAGAAAAGAGGGAGAGTAATCAAAAAAATTATTTCTCCCTCCACGGATCACTGAGATCTAGATTATCTTTAGCTTTCACTGTCATTTTATCCCTTTTCAAACCTCCTGAGGCTTTTACTGCTAAATTGTTTTGGTCGCGGACATTCCTTTGGATTTGTGCTAACCACAGTTCCTTCTTGGCTGTGTGCAGCATTGGTACTGCTCCGGTCTTCACAGAAGGAAATAATTTTCCCTCTGTCCTGTTATTTCTTTTTGGATTTGTTATTTACAACACACAATTGATTGGAAGATCACATTTTTCCCAATTTAGTTATCTATATATTCCATGGCTCCTTAGGTTATTATTCAATTAAATCACCTTCCTCTCATTTATTTTTGTGCTGTACTATATTACTAGACCAAATGTCTCAAGTTCAACACAACACTACTCCACCCTTGAGAGTGAAATATCCAATATTACACAATCTTACCTTGTTTCCAGACAGTTCCTTGGTTCGGACAGCCAGCTCTGACGAGTCCCATTCACCAACAGATCCTATATTCATAGTAACAAACCTTAAACACACATCTTCCACAGACTCTGCCAGCCTCCAACAAGCCGGTGCAGAGACCCCCATAAGCCAATTATCAATTGCACATGTCCGCACCCTACATGAAAACTATTTGGCCAATTGCGACCAAAATCTACAGAGCTTACCTATGTACAGAGAACCATGTTTTCCCAACACTTACCACAAAATGTGACACAACCTCCCAGATGCTACATCTGGACTCTTAATGAGCGGAAAACAGAATCATGAACCAGCTCTAGTCCATCCACCCCGTTTCCAGCCCATCATATAGACATTTCCTACCAGTCCTGCTGTGTCCCACCATCCTCCTACCCTGACCGGCGAGATATTTCTCCCAGCCCGTCAGGTCCTAAGAAAAAATAGAGAAAAGAAACAAAAACAAAGAAAAAACGCCAAAACAATAAACAAAAATTGTGAGTGTCCACATGCAACACACCCAACAAACAAAAACCAAACTTCCAGCCGGAGGCATAAATTGCTTGTAAAAACTAGGAAATAAAATAACAAAAACAAAACCCTACATTTATATTCATGATTGTTAATGTCTATCTATCAATATCATCTTTTTGATCTAATTTTTATTTTATTTATTTAATTTTTTTAATCGTGCAGTCCACCCTTTGACCAATCTAATTATTGATCAAGCATGGATAATTACTACTGATCACTAGCTGAAGTAGTACCATATCATTACTCTGTCTAATATTAAAATGTTCCATTTTTCCTGTTTTTAAAACCACCGTTGTTGTTAGTATGATTAGCCATGCAATTGCCAGTTACTCCATATTCCACTTACCTACGTTAGTCACACACCCATTTAGTAACTTGCACACATAATCTAACCATCTAACTCATCTATACACATTTTTTATTTCTATTTCTTTTCAGTCGCATTTTTTTTTTTTTATTATTATTATATATCTCTATTTTTTTGAGCATTCTATTCAGCCTGTGGCCTCTGCAGACACGACCTTTGATAATGACCCAGCATTCCACAGGTCCAGCATGTCTGTCCTTGTTCCCTTTGTTGTGGGGCCCTGTGGGCCCCCCGCCTGTAATCGGATGGCCCTGGTACCACCCTCAGCAGGGTTGTCGGCCCCAAATTCTGTCCTTGCTCTCTGCCATTCCTCCAACGGTCCCTCTTTGGGCCCGCCCCCCTTTTCCACATGTTCTGGCCAGGTGTCCCAATTCACCACAACTCCAGCAATCTGTCGGCTGGTATCCCACAGTTCCCGACAGGCCCACGCCTCTTCTTCTTGCATGTCCTGCTGTATGGGAGAGAGAGGCACATACCTGTTCCTTTCAGCCACTGCCCCTCGAGCCTGTTGTGGGGAGGGGCCTGGAAACTCATCCCTCCTGCAGTCTCTGTCACAATGCCCTTGCGGCCCAGTTCCCTGAGAGGGCAACGGAGCACGTGGCATTTTTTGATCTCGGCGTCGTAGTTCCGAAACTCGAAGCATTACATCACAAATCGCATCACTCAGCAGTTCATTCTTTTTAGCCAGTTCTTGCTCTAGTACTATCATCCCGTGCGCGGCTCGATCTATAGCCCGCTGTGTCTCCATCAGGTCTCTACGAACTGTCTCATGTCGTTCGAATGCTTCTACAAACTCTCTCTGTCGTTGGTAGGTCTGCCTCTCTTCCTCCATCCTGGCGCCGGCAGTCTGACTCCCCGTCACCGGTCCCCACGCCTCGTTCTGGCTCTGGTGTTGGGGGGGTTCTGGACCAGGGAAACTGGTGGGCTGTGTTCCCAATCCCTGTCCAGCCGCTGTTCCAGCCGTAAGGCCAAGGTGGCCCTCTTGGGATTGCCGTTTCAATGCAGCCTTCCACTGTCTATGTCTCCCTTTCGACAATTTGTAGTTACCTGAAATGGTTAGTCCAGCGTGGATCGGCCCCGTCAACTCTTGCTCGATTGACACTGGTCGAAGTAAAACCGTTGTCTCTGTTTTTCCCTCCTCAATGACCCCCTGTGTTGGAGTCAAAGTCATAATTTCAAGTATCTCCGCCACGCTTGTCACATCAGGGGAATCAGTCATATCCAAATCAATCAGGTTAACGTCACTGTTCAATTCTGTCTGGGAAGTGTCTGCAGAGGTTATTGGCATTTCCCTACTATTGGTCTGACTATTTTTGGCCATCTCTATATCACCTCTACTTGTTATACTACAGGTTATTGAAATAGACTGATTGTCAACACTCGTTTTTGTTATCTTATTTACGCTTCTAGTTGCTCCTAACAAAGTTTCACCAAGGTGAGCTTGCTCTACATTTAACATTCACACCCTTTCAACCACTCGTATCATTACCGTTTGGAAAAACAAGTTTCTCTGTGTTTAAAACTATTTTTACTTACTTGAGTTAAAATCACTCACTCTCAGATTTGTACTGGTGCAGACAGGAATCGATAAGTTTCTTATCATACTATACCAAGGCTTTCAATAGCCACTTTTTCCCATTTGGAGTTGGAATCGTCAGAACTGCCTCTGTCGTCGCCGAGCAACTGTGGAGAAAGAATGAAAAAGCACATACACTTAATATCAGTGGTATTTCCCTTTTCATTCCATCATTATCTTACGCATGTAAATGTCGGGCATCTCTATACTAATACACTTTAGAGAGATTTGGTGCAATTTATTTGAACATAACGACACAGCCTTAGCTGCGTTTTGTCCGTCGTCCAATCGGAAAACTGGATGTTCCAATCTCTTGTCGTGTATCCTCTCACACGACTCTCTGGGGAATACAAATTTGCATCAACCTCTCCCGTCCGTTGCGGTATGGTTGGTCCTCCTTTAGACAATGAGAATTAGTTCCACACAGCCTATCAATGTCTAAACCTTTGTGATGGATATGGTAATTTAGTTTATTCAAATTTCATTTTGCCTTAATGAATTTGTCATTTTGATCCTCATAAAATACTTTGAATGACAACCTCAACGTAATGACTATGTGTAAATGTAATTTTAACATTTCCTTCTTGCTTTATTTATTTGTCTCTGAGAAAGTCTAAAATATATTCCTATCTTACATCACACTTCACATAACATCATACATCATTTTCATAATTAATATACACTCCCCCGTTTAACACCAATTTTTCTGTGTTAACTTCATCTGCCACCATCTCATGAGGAAAAAATAAACTTTCAGAGGTTTATACCACTGAATCCCCATTCTTAATGCAGCGTCCCACTACCTGTGCTATAAACCACAGAAGCGAACAGGCATTGAAATCCCTACAGACCCTCGATACATCAATGGCCTGCCATCCACAGCCCAAAGCATCACCTCTCATTAGCGACCTGAAAGAGACCCCTAGGCTCCCCGCAAGGATATCTAAAATCCACACAACTTACAACCACCTCTGTACCTAAACAGGCCAGCACCCAGACGGCACTCAGATTCACATTCATAACAACAGCGCTTTGACCCTTTCAACCTCCTTCCAGTTAAGAGTACCCTCCTCCCGTTCGGATGCACTCCTTCCCCTACTTGGATGCACCTCTCCCCAAATGAGTTTAGGAGGTGCAAAGCGTGGGACAACCGGCCTTTCAGGGCCGCCTTGCCTCCTACACCGGCCCCCCTCTCCCCCAACAGGGATACAGGTCTCCACTTCCAGCGGTAAGGTCTCCTCTCATGAACGGAAGAAGTCCCCTTATTTTACCTTGAGGCGCAGTGTTAGGCTGGGTCCCTTTCCAATCTTAGGAGTGACAGTCCAGATTCCTCTGAATCGACACCCCTTACCCCTCTGCTTCCCAGTGGCTCTTTTCAAACCTGCTGATCACAGAAGCACAACTCACCTACTAACGCATTCGGTTTCGGTTTATTGTGGCCTGACTGTACATTGAGCCAGATGCATTTATGCCAATCAGGTCATAATGCTCACCTGACCGGCCGGTGACGCAGTCGATAGAGATCTCATAGTCCATCATCAAGTCAGGACCCCAAGCGGCTGACTGTCCGTAGTACCTATCAGCCACTCAGTTTTGAAACCTACGGTCTGCTCCCCATCCCACTTAGCTATGGGTATGGAAACTTTGACCGTTTTCACCAGCCTAGCCTGTTCACAGCAGGTGCTTTGCCCCCTCCGGCGCACTGCCCCGCTACTAGGTGTGGACCGTCATCCATGTACCACCCAGTGCCCACATTTACTTACATGCAACGTTTCCTGGGCCGACTAGACGGTAACACAGTAAGATGTTGGTCACCTTCTAGACACGGGGGCCATTCAGTATCTCCCCAGCTACTATAGGTATGTTTAACGTGTCCACGGAACCTTCCGATTCCACTGCCGCCTGTTGGAGTGTAAGGTTCGGAGTGCCTACCTCCTCCCTACCCTCCTACCTAAAGAAACACACACAACATGGCGTAAACCCGTTCCCAAATGCACCCCTCAACCCCCACTAACACACTCCTCGCTTACAAATATAATGCACAAACCTAAGCCGAAAAATATGAGATTTTTACTGAATTTAACTGTTTTCTCCTATTACCAAACTTACACACAGCTTTTGGGGACCAATCGCTAGAGATGTCTGGGAGTTAAAACATGGTTCTGAGTCAGAATATACCACAGGTGAAATACTGTGCTAACTGTGTTGCCATCATCATTGTGTCTCTGTACGCCTGTGCTATTTGCTGGTGTTTAAATTAGGTAATATGGGCGGACAAATGTGAGCCTCATTGCAAAAACAAAAAAAAGCGCTTTGGATAAATGCACTATATAAATGCAGTCCATTTACCATTTACCTGAAGCCCATCAGCCCATTCACAAACCTGAAACCCATCAGCCCATTCACAAACCTGAAACCCATCACTCATTTGGCTGAAGCCCCTCAACCCATTCCCATACCTGAAACCCATCAACAAACATGAAACCCAACAGCCCATTCACAAACCTGAAGCCCATTCACATACTGAGATGGTTTCGGTGTGGGTTAGGAGAGGAGATCCCAAATGCAGGTAACCCGAGCAGAGAGAGAAGAGACTGAGACGACGTACTGAAGTCAACAGGCTTTTACTAAGCAGTCAGCAAGCAACAATGATTACAAACGGTATCAAAAGTTACTAAACAAAAGCAAACTGCAAACCCGAAAACAATACTCAGCAATGCTGGAAAAATAAGAACTTAAGAGAGGAACGGACTCACGGGGAATACGGTGACAAAGGTGAGTAAGTGACCGAAACCAACTGTGATAGCAATACACTGAAACAGGGCAATGGTGCGACAATGAATGAGGGGAAGGAGCAGGTCTATATGCTACCCTGTGATTACTAACAAGTGCCAGCTGGTAACATGCCTGCATGGCCAAGGCTGAGGAACACAGGATAGTAAAACAACTCACATCATTGATAAAAACAAGTGTAAAAGAATATCTAAAAGAAACAAACCTTAAGGAACATAAGTAAAGATGTTAACACCAATAAAAAACAAGTGCAAAGGGAAAGCCTTAAAGGGACACATGTAAAGTATTAACACTTAGCAAATACATATGTAAAAGAGTTAACACCAATAAAAACATGTGAAAAGGGATAAGCCTTAAAGGGGCAGATGTACATTATTAACCCTTAGAGAATACATATGAAAAAGAGATGAACGTTTAAGGAACATGAAACGATAAACCTTTTTAAAAACACAAGCTAAAACGCACCACACAACATGAACAGAGAACACAACAAAGCATTAAAGGAGTCCAGCAAACCTAGACTCAAATGCCATAGAAAGAGTTGCTGCGTTTGGCCACCAGCGGGCGGCAGAAAAACACTGTTCACATTGTTCGAGCATGATCCCTGGCTGGGACCATGACACAAACAATACCTGAAGCTCATAAGCCCATTCACATACTGTACCCGAAGCCCATCAGCCCATAACACCCAAAGGGGACACTGTATAATAACAGCAGCACTGTTATCAGTTAAATAAATAAAAATGTATAGATATACAATAAGGAGAAAAATAAATAAAAAAGGAAAAGATAATTAGAAAAAAAGTCAGATATAGCCTACACAGTGGAGGAAAGTAACTAAGTATTTGTACTTCAGTACAATTTTGAGGTGTTAGGACATTGTAACAGGTAGGCTCAAATGCACAACATGGGAGACAGGAGAATGTTCAACCGTAGGGCATTTAATAATACGTTGAAAAAAGTGGAAAACACCAGTGCGGTGTGTGTGCGTCTTGAGCCTGGCGGGCGGATGACCGTGACCGGTAGAGAGCACGGGAGTGGAGCTGTGAAGACACAGAGGGAGAAAAACTAAATAAGTCTTCACAGGAAAAACGAAGTCAGGCACACAGGGAAAAACATGCTGACAAAAACACAATAACATGAGGCATCAAAAATCACGGGAAGGGTGGATTAACTGAGACTCAAACTGCTGGGCGCCATGATGTGTATGCAAATCTATGTGTGTGTAATGAACTAATATGTTCAAACAGTATAATACTGAATACGATGTCTAAAATGTTACAGCTAATACACCAGATGTGGTTGTTGTTGATGAGAGTAGAGTTACCATTTTAGAAGTAGTAGTACTTTTTATTAGAGCCTGGAAGTGTTACGTTTTGGTAGGTGTGTTGGACCCAGGTGCAGTACAGAACAGATACTGTACGACGAGAGGCAGTCATGGCCGTAGCCAGCTATGAGGTCACAGAGGTCTGGTAACTATTTGTAACTATTAAAAAAAAAGACTGGGACAGCGGCCCATTGGTACTGACTGACACTGGGCTGGCCCAATCACATCTCTTACTAAGCACCCCCCCACCAGTCGTGCAGGTACATGACTTAGAGGGGGGCTGGTACATGACTGAGATGGGGCTGTGGTACATGACTGAGAGGGGGGCTGGTACATGACTGAGATGGGGCTGTGGTACATGACTGAGATGGGGCTGTGGTACATGACTGAGAGGGGGCTGTGGTACATGACTGAGAGGGGGCTGTGGTACATGAATGAATGAATGAATTATTTTATTTCGAATGTTTACAAATAAATAAACAAATAATTTTTCGAACATTTTCACAAATAAACAAACGAAAAGGATAGGTTTGAAGCCGAAGGCTTATAGAGCAACCTACCCCTAATAAGAAAAATCAACAAAAAACGATCCAGAAAAGAACAAAAAAAGTAAAAAATGTGCAAGATAAAACAAACAAACAAAAAAATAAATCAACAATCAACAAAAAACGTTCCTGAAAAGAACATAAGCCAACATAGGAAAATCTAAAATGCATCTGCAATACCAGAGTTTCATGGTAGAAAAAAATTGTAGGTTAAATTTGACTATACGATTCTAGAACCTGTTTTTAAACATATTTTTTATGTTTTACCATGACTGAGAGAGGGCTGTGGTACATGACTGAGAGGGGGCTGTGGTACATGACTGAGAGGGGGCTGTGGTACATGACTGAGAGGGGGCTGTGGTACATGACTGAGAGGGGGCTGTGGTACATGACTGAGAGGGGGCTGGTATACAGGACTGAGAGGGGGCTGGTATACATGACTGAGAGGAGGCTGGTACATGACTGAGAGGGGGCTGTGGTACATGACTGAGAGGGGGCTGGCTGGTACATGACTGAGAGGGGGCTGGTACATGACTGAGAGGGGGGCTGGTATACATGACTGAGAGGGGGGCTGGTACATGACTGCGATGGGGATGTGGTACATGACTGAGATGGGGCTGTGGTACATGACTGATAGGGGCTGTGGTACATGACTGAGAGGGGGCTGGTACATGACTGAGAGGGGGCTGGTATACATGACAGAGGAGGCTGGTACATGACTGAGAGGGCGCTGGTACATGACTGAGAGGGGGCTGTGGTACATGACTGAGAGGGGGCTGGTAGATGACTGAGAGGGGGCTGGTATACATGCCTGAGAGGGGGCTGGTACCATGTATTGTGCATCATTGTAGGTCAAACCATTAAAAAGTTAATTTCCACAGCAGCCATTTTGGATTTTGGTCTCTCACAAATTGTCCCCGCCTTTAAAAAAAATACACCCCGGCTAAATTAGTTTATTAACCCTCCTAGATGACAAATCCATTGAGAAACGAAGTGCCACAGATGACCCAACTACTAGGTCCATATCGTATAATCATAATATTATTTTTTAAATCATTAGGATAAGGGTTACCTTGATAAAGATGCATGAAAAGGCTGTATAATATACAACACCTATAGCTCAACTGCAAAAACAGTTTTTTTTTATTTGATTAGATTTATTTGGAAATTAAAAACACATCATAAAAACAAATTATCTTGACCAATTTGTATTCCTGAGGATATCACCTAAAAGCATTCATTAAAACACTTATTTCCAAGGTGGTCCTCGATGGAAGACATACAAACACAGCACATATAGCCTACTCAACTGCACATTTTTGCTCAACTGTAAAAATGTATGCCTACTTATGTATTAGCCTACATGGAAAAACACATTCACAACATGCAGCAAAGTTTATTTTCAGCCAAGTATGGTAATAAGGTAACTATTAGGATATATATGGTATGGATTACTTACTCTTAACCTGTTCCACCCGACGGGGTCGGTACCCACCCAAAAATGGCATATTAACATCACTAACATGTCACAAAAGCATGTAGAATGTATATTATCATCAATATGTTAGTTTAGCAATAGGTTAAAAGTGCCATTAGATTCTCGATTTGCTGAAGTCTATTACAAGACGGCGACCATTTTGGAAAATATGAATCATGGGAATTGTAGTTTTTTTGCAGCCATTTTGTCGATGGGATGCATAGCTGTGGATCAGCATTGGAATTATTCCGAACTACATTTCCTGTCAGATACTGTGGGGGTTCAAAGTTCAGCGTTCTGAATGAATTATTTCAATAACTGTTATTATTCGGGATAATAAGCCACAAAAGGTAACGTTTTTGACAAATATTGAAACGCATTTAGTTTCTCCTCCCTATTGTTAGCAGGTAGCAACAATTAGATCTGAATTTTTTTTCAAATGGTTGCACTGTGGTGAAAATAAAAAAGTACACTAAAGAACATTATCCGTTCTTATGCACACCTGGTGATACTAAATCCAAATTGAACTCTGGTATTTGAAAGATAATATATGTATATATATATATAAATGTGCGAATTGGCTATAATAATTAATTTCCTTAGATTTTTTGTACACATGATCTCAAGAAGGTACTGAACAAGATCAGTGGCAGTTTTTTAAGTTTGGTCATTATTATCATGGTGTTATTCACTGTCAAAGATTCAAAGAAAAATCACAATTCATAGTCTCCTTTGTTTCATCACAATTTAAGCAAGCCTAGTAATAGACACAATATCTCTGACACTGTGAATACATTCCCTGAGGTCCATAGATGTACCTAGATACCAAGAATATGCAAATGGACCTTGTAGAAGTGGAGCAATATTCCATTTACCGATGTATATATTTTAGGCGAAAATATTCCACGGGTGGAACAGGTAACTCTAGTCTCCACCTACACAAATTGTTTTTGTGCTGTCCATTGATCATGCACCTTCACGTGGTACGCACATTAACACATTGCCCGCCGGCCGCCGGGCATTGTACACATCATTTTACCCTCTCTGCCAGCGTTATAAGTCTATGGAGTGGCTCACCTTCTTTGCAGGGCTATAACTTTTTAAATTGTATTGCTATATTGACATTACTATGGCCCATTCAACATCGATTATCTATCGTTCAGGATGTGGGAACGTTATACTTTTTCATTCATACAAAAATACCTTCTAGAATATAAGTATGTTTTTATCGTTTTCTGCAGTAATTCCTAGAACGTGAGTTATAGGCCTAAACGCATAATATAGATTATCGATTGCCGTTTCCCCCCTTATACACACTATATTAAAACATTTAACTGTATAAGATCGGTATACGTTATGCTTCATCATGCGGGGAGGAAAGGGGGGGGGGTCGTTTATAATTCCTTGATCGTCAGTAAATGCTTTATGTAGTATGGGTGGATATATTGATCAGATGGTTTGCAAACAAGGAAACTCACAATTGGGTTGAAAATAACGTTAGTGTCCCCTTACCGTGCGCCAATGATACTGGAGGAGAAAAATCCCAATTATTCGACGTCGATCGCCTAGGTCCATTTCGGGTTTGTATGTCGCAATAAATGCCGAAATCATATCGATTATTAAGTTTAGAAAGTGATCCATTATTGTGACGACCCCCACTTCACCTGCAAATGGGGAGTCTTCTGACTCAGGCCATGTCCCCACGTATCTGGATCTTTTGCCAAACGGATATTCTCAGGCTCCGTTTAAAAAGAAATCCTCGTCCACACGACAGTGTTAAAAAAAAAAAACCTGATCCAGACGCAAACACATAAACGCATATAAATTGCTCCAACAAGCCAGTAGGTGGCGATAAGCGATATAATTTCCATTGGCTATATTGACATACATAGATGATAAATAGATAGATATAGCGGAGGATTATGCAGTCCAGAGGAAACAACCAATCTAGATATGTCACCATTCAATGCTTTACTTCTGCGCACTGGGCGACGGAGAGATACAATGTCAATGTTGAGATCACAATCTCCTAGCCCCTTTCGTGACTGTGATGCACCAAGTGAATCCACAGTCACTTGCTCCTCAATAGGATACCAACCTAGATTTACCATGAAGGACTGGTTCTAACCGAACCGTTCGTTATACAAGTATCACAGAGATGTTTCAAAGATACTCACAGTTGCACGAGGGTTTCGGACAGACATACGGGATGGTTTGAAATCTCGGCGTTGCTAATAAACATTTTAAATATTCTTTATAAACTGCTCAAAACGGCATTATTTCCGGCGTTGGGTGCATGATGCGCATGCGCTGTGATCACACCAGGCAGCCAACGCCGGAAATAATGCCGTTTTGAGCAGTTTATAAAAGATATTTAAAATGTTTATTAGCAACGCCGAGCTTTCAAACCATCCCGTATCTCTGTTCGAAACCCTCGTGCAACTGTGAGTACCTTTGACATTTCTCTGTGATACTTGTATAACGAACGGTTCGGTTAGAACCAGTCCTTCAGGGTAAATCTAGGTTGGTTTCCTATTGAGGAGCAAGTGACTGTGGATTCACTCGGTGCATCACATTCACGAAAGGGGCTAACAATCTCCGGATTCTGAAACTAAATATGGCGAGTCCTTATCACAAACTATATATATACTAATTACAACAAGACATTCATTAATTGCATTGTACATGTGGTGCCGTCGTCGCATATATAAGTAAGGATAGTTTGAATGACATTTCAGCACCAAGTCCACCGAAGTTATTATTACTTCAAAGCGCTAGGTGTAATAAGGATGTTTTAGGTGGTGGTAGTTTCTCTGTTAGGACATTATAGCTGAAATATATAGCCTAGCTAGCCTATAGTCAGTCTGATATATATTAGAGAAATAGTAAAGTAATATTCGCCAAACAATCTGACGGGCCAGATATTATTACGGCCGGCCACAGTCTGAGCATGCGTAGTGAGCTGTGGCGTCATCGTTTATCTAGACTATGCGTTTACAGTGGCTGCACGGATCCACTGAACGGATATTTTGGAAAATCTTCACTTTAAAATGCGTTTAAGAAAATCTCCGTTTATGTCTCTGAAAACACCCTTTACGTGTGGATGAAAGGCCCAATCGTGGAATAAAATGTGCGTTTGGCAAAAGATCCAGATACGTGGGGACATGGCCTCAGAGAGCAGGGTGGAGTGGGTAGGTCGTTACCCCAATTTGAAGCACCTGTGCAGTGCAGAGAGCTGCCTGCACAACCAGTATATATGTTCCCCTGTCTAATCCCTTCTGTCTGCTTCTCCCATCTGCTTACCCCATCAAACAGGACAGGTTGTACCTACCACCAAGTGAACCAACTTGGAACCTCTGTCCATTCTGATATATACCTTTGTTGTTTAATTCGATTATTATTTGTTTAGATAGGATTAAATAAATTCTTTGTTAACCTGAACTCTCATGTGTTGACTTCCTTTATATGACAAACCTCTTATGGTTCGTCATATATGGGGGCTCAAGCCGTTTGGAGGACCTTTTGTGGGGCTTGGACGTTGATTTGTTTGTGATTTGGCCTAGTGTGGTTAAATTATTTGGTATGTGCTTGATATTTTTTCTAGCATTTGGAGTTTTGTAATTTGGCTGGCATTTGTATTTAGGTTCCTGTGGGGATTATTTGTTTGGGCTCTGTCTGAGTACAGGAGGGCTATTTTGGAAAGTAATTAGGCTGCTTAATTGGGCTAGTGTCTGTGACCTAAGGTTTGCAGCTAGTATTGGTAGCCTGTTGGCTAGTTTGTTTGTGGCCTAATTATTTGTATGCCAGTGTTGGGAGTTAGCATGTGATTTGTTCTTGGGGGTGTTTGTTCTTTGGGATTTGGGGGAGAGTAGCAGTTTCTTTGTGCAGATTTCTTGTGGTAGAGATTTGTTAATTTGTTTTGTTTTGGTTAGTTTGTTTGTTTGTTATTGCTTGTGTTGTGGCTTTGGAGTTTGATGCCTTGATGCCTTAATAATACAGTCTGTGTGTTTTGGGAACCATAAATCCCCAGGTAGGCAAAGAAGGTGGGTTCCCAATAGGGGGGCTTGTCTTGTTGTTTTCTTTTTAGGCGGCCGCAAAAACGTGGGCAGAGACGGGCACTGGCATTGGCGCTTTTGTCCTCTCGGGAGCACGTCTCTGGCTCAGAGGAGTGGCTGTATAACAGGTACTTTTCTGCCCAGAGAGTTCTAGTGCATCAGTACCCCCTACAAGTAGTGGCACGAAGATTGAGGTTTTGAGGTAGTTAGTTAGTTAGGACCTGTAGTTAGTCAGGGGGGAGGTTTCATTTGATCAGACTGTTTGTTTTTTTAATGGTATTCATGCTTCATTGTCCCAGCATAGGTTTTGTTTTTTGTAGGCCTGTGTCCTATGACACTTTGTTTTTGAGTGCGGCTTACTTTGTTTAGGCCAATAGTGCACTATGGCACTCAGTTTTGAGCAGCAGAAGGAACTTCTGCTACGAGAGTTGGCTTTACAAGAAGCAAACCACAGACTGGAGTTCGCTTTGGAGGAGATTAGGCAGAAGGCTGAGATTTATTGTTTTCTCCTTGTCCAACGTTCTCTGTGTTCCCTGTTCCTGTGCCTTTCAGGTTTGGGAAGTGGTGATATGCAGAGAGGTGTGCACGCTGTGTTGCCTGTAGTTGGTGTGGACATCGACCTGGGTAACAATCTTGCTGGGGTGAGTGTGTGGGCCGAGGGGCCTCTCCCAAGTGTAGTCACCCAAGACTCTCCTAGTCCAGCACCCAAGGACTCTCCTAGTCCAGAACCACAAGACTCTCCTAGTCCTATGTTTGACGGTGTTGACAATGACAACATATCGAATGTTGTCATTGAGCATCCAGCCTGTGCAGTGGCACAGGAAATGACAGCAGCGTGTGATGCGCAGGGGGTTGCCCAAGGCGCGGATGTTGAGACTGTTCATCTTAGTTTGGTTCTGCCTGACCCATTTCAGTCCATGTCACAGTCTGATTTGGCTGCAAAGGTGGAAATTGATCCGGCTTTGAAAGGGCTGTTAGAGACAGCTGTGCCATTTGAAAATATTATTGTGACAAATGTTGTTGGCGGGAATGCAATAACTTGTGAATATGTGACCCTCTTTGAGCCCACCACCTTTTGCCCATCTAAAGGGGAGGGGAATAATAGGGAATACAATAATGTTTCTCTCTGTTCCACTTCTCCAGTAGCCGTTCCTGAAAAGGGGCTGCCATGGCTCCTACTGGCTTCCAGAGAGGTCACCCAGGAGGCCACAGGGTTTAGCCTTAATGACCTGAGGTTTGGGCAGAAAGTTGGTGGTCCCAATGCTGTTCATGATGAGACTATTCAGAGTGAGATGGTTGGGAAGGAGAAAATGAAAACTGGAAGAAAGAGAGGAAAAGAGAACTGGAAAGAGAAAAAGGAAAACGAATAAGATAAAGTCTCTTTATGGTCGTTGTGCTGAGATGGAGGATGTTGTTGTGACCGCAAATTTCCAGCACCTGATGACATGCGTCTGGGCTTGGTTGAGTGACCTGATCGGGTTGACTCCATTTGTTTTGAAGTACATTTCGTCTTTTAACATTCTCTGTTCTTCTCGTCTCGTTTGTTCCCCAACCTCTTCTGTCTCTTGTTCTCTTAATTTGCTTCTTAGGATCCTATGTGGCAGAGAGCGGAGGCAGGAGGGTGAGGGGAAAGGGTGACCGGTCAGCAGGGGTGTTGGAGATGATTTGTGTCTGAAATTGTGTTGCTTTGTTTGTGATTTTGATGTTGGTTATTTGTATATATACCAGGGGAATAAGTTACTCTTAGTTTGCTGTATATTGTTTAGGTTCTAAAAATGGTTAATCTCTTGCCCGTCGAACCAATTTGATGGTGTTTCATTGTGTGGTGTATTATCCCTTTACCTGTTGGCCTTAATTCATTGACTGCTGTATAAGCACAGGACTCATTTTGATAATACACGAAGAGGCCTAAACTCTTAAACCAAGTGGATAATGTAGAATTCCCTATGTGGGGTATCCATGATAGTTTGGTTGGAAACACCATTTAGCTCTGTAGATAAAAATATCCCTTTTTGGCCCGTGTGTTTGATTGTAGACTTTTGTGTTTTGAAATTTGTGTGTGTGCTCCTCTGGTGTGCAACTCTAGTTTTGCCTGGTTTGTCTGTTCCCCACTCCCTACTGGCTCCTGCTCTCTTAGACTGCTTCCTAGGGAGCAGTTGAGAGCAGAGGCAGGATGGTGAGGGGAATGGGTGAAGTGTAAACCTATGTTATTTTATTTGAATTTGGGAAAAAGTATTATAACAAACAAAAGTAGTATTGTTACATTTGGGATTTGGGTTAGCTTGTTTGTGAATAAAAGTGTGATTTGTTATTAGGGTAGAACCCTTATCTTTAGGGGGAGGGTGTGACAACCCCCACTTCACCTGCAAATGGGGAGTCTTCTGACTCAGAGAGCAGGGTGGAGTGGGTAGGTCGTTACCCCAATTTGAAGCACCTGTGCAGTGCAGAGAGCTGCCTGCACAACCAGTATATATGTTCCGCTGTCTAATCCCTTCTGTCTGCTTCTCCCATCTGCTTACCCCATCAAACAGGACAGGTTGTACCTACCACCAAGTGAACCAACTTGGAACCTCTGTCCATTCTGATATATACCTTTGTTGTTTAATTCGATTATTATTTGTTTAGATGGGATTAAATAAATTCTTTGTTAACCTGAACTCTCATGTGTTGACTTCCTTTATATGACAAACCTCTTATGGTTCGTCATAATTATGTACATTGTGTCTGTCGGGAGCCTTGCAACGATATGTGACGGCCGGGTGAATCGACGCACAGCAGCCATATCCTGTAAGCGAGTGTAACTCACCCGACCATCCACCAGGCGGCGATATTGAGCCGTCGTTGCGTCACCTATAGGGTCCAGCTGGAGCGTCGCGGGTGTATATATGAATTATGAATGCCATGGCGGAAAAATGAAATATTGATCTCAATAACGCTGTACAGCGAGGTCTGGCGGTCAACGCATGGCGAGCAATAGCGCTCTAAAGTGTTTCCGGCGGTGGATGTGTTAACTGTAGGTCAAACTCCTCAAACAAACACACCATTGATTTAATTGCCATATAAATCACATACAAAGATCTAACTATTACTCCTCTCTGAACATGAATATAAAACAAGAAGGTGATCTATTAACTGTGTAAACCTTATGCAATATTCATCATTGATATTTGAATACTTGAAATCTGTATGAACTGAGTAGTTAGTATCAAATGAAATAAGATGGAACAGCTCCATGCATTCATTGAATAAACAACTATTTGCTCATTACCAGTATAGTATTGTTTAAATTGCACAGCTTTTTGCACATCTTTGTCAGGGAATTCCAACTATTCTGGACCTGAATGTACCAGTTCATTGTAATCATCTCTCTCTCCTTATGTCTAGTCAAGCCAGGTTGTGGAGGAGAGAGACAGGGATGAACAGGCTATAAACTACTTTGCCCATCCTGAGCCTGCTATGATGCAGGTGTTTTTACATCACCACCCAAAACAAGATTCAGCCAAGAGCGAGTGAGTACAGTACACTGGTCCACTTGTCCATGGCATTTACTACCCGCTTTGTAGTGGGTTGGGGGAATAGTACAGTAGGTACGCATATTTAAGGGGACCGCAAGGATTGTGTACTGGTGGGTGGTGTCCGACCGATTATAGTGGGCCGGTCTGGGCCAAAGAAATAAATGGACCTCCCTAATTTCTAAACCCTGGCTACGGCCCTAGAGGCAGTTGTTGGTTTTCAAACCAAGCACTACTTCTTTAATTCGAGTAGCTCAATGAACACGCATACGATGGCGGATACCAAAGGGGAGAAATCTCGGTCTCCAAAACACGTTGAATACGCTTCACAATACATAGGATATGCTATACAATAATCAGGGGAAATAAAGGGGAGAAAGCAAGGTCTCCAAAACATGCTGAATGGTAAACACGTCAAATGACGGTGCTGCATATACACACTATAATATAAACTTTCACCAATGATTTCAATCCACAATCAAAGTGACACGGCGACTCAGACACATAGCGAATGAACTTATCCTCTGTGGCAAGGAGCGATAAGGCTTACATGTAGGTATACTCACGGACAGTTTAGTGATCGACTGACAGGGTTTGTGTGACACGGGAGAATATGAAGAGACATTTAACGAGCCACACCAGGTACCAATGAGTGTAATTAGGATAGATAGACGTGGCAATTACCCACCAGGTAACGCTAGAGGTTCGCCCACTGAGCAGAGCGAACCCCAAATGTTACAGGAAGAGGCATTTCCAAGGTAAAGTACCAACTGCTCAAGGATGCTATAGCCTATTACACAGCTTGGGTACAAATGTAAATTCTGGTGTTTATATTTGGAAGCCTAGATCCAATATTCATCCAACATTAGTTGTGAGAGGGCTGCAGATGGCAGGAATGTTAAAAGCTAAGACAGAATTCTGCTTTATATCTGCGATTATTGGCAGTCGCCACATTTGTAGGAGACGCTGCTTCCTGTATCCATAGATAGACTCACTAGATGCATATGTAATTTTGAGATTACAGGATTTGTTTTTGCATCTATTATTGTTTGTGCTCAAGATTAACACATTCATTACATTAATTAAGTAGTAATTACTAAATTACAAAAAAAAGAAATACAAAAATAATATTATTATGTGTGTGTGTTGTGGGATTGTAGAGAGTGAGATAAAGAGAGAGAGAGAGAGAGAGAGAGAGAGGTGTAGTAATCCATTAAACAGCCCCTCCATCTATGGATTAGGTTAGACCATCAGGAGATGGCTCCTTCACTCCAAGAGAGAGGCGAGGTGTGGGTCAAGCATTTAGTAATAAGCTCAACTGTCCTACTGACATGTTACCAAGGTTACCAGGCCATCACTGTCCTAACGACACCTTGCCAAAGTCCTCCATCCGACACTGACAGAGCCCAGGCACACACCACACCACCGTCATTCCATCTCTAATCACATACCTGACCTATACAGTATGGTAATAAACCATTCACATACCTGACCTATACAGTATGGTAATAAACCATGTTCCTACCACAGAAACGGAATGAATGATTTCTAATTCTATGATCATACAGGAAGGTTTGTATATTCAGATGTTTAAAGATATTGACCTTGTCGCTAGTCACACCTCAACTTTAACATAATTATTCAGTCAAACTACTAATTGTCTAACCACTGCTCCCCAGACCTGGAGTATATCACCATCAAATGCCGACCCTTCTTTCCCCCGAGGGAGCTAACGTCCATCATCATGATCAGAGTATATATCCCACCACAAGCGAACACTGGGGCCGCACTTTCAAAGCTACACGATGAGGTAAATAAACTACAGATAGCTAATGTTGACGCTGCCATTTTGGTTCTGGGCGATTAACAGCGCACGTCTTAAAAAGGTGTTGCCGAATTTCTATCAGCATGTGACCTGTCCCACCAGAGGCGAGAACATATTAGACCATGTATACTCGCAATTTAAGAATGGGTACAAGTCACAGGCTCTTAGTCCATTCGGTAAATCGGACCACGCCGCCATCTTTCTTTTGCCAAAGTATAAACAGAGTCTCAATTGAACGCCGGTAGTATCGCGAGAGGTTAAGCGTTGGACTGTGACGTCAGAGGAGACACTCCAAGCTGCACTTGAATGCACAGACTGGAGTGTATTCCGTGATAACACAGCCAATATTAACGAATACACTGAAACGGTGCTTGACTTTGTCTGTACTCTGGTAGAAGAAACAATCCCCTCTACCACAATTAGAATCTACCCAAATCAAAATCCCTGGGTAGATAAATCCGTCCGTGAGGCTCTGAAAGTGCGCACCTCAGCCTACAACACCGGGCTGGTGACAGGCAACATGGAAGAACACAAGACAGCAAGATACAACGTCAGGAGAGCAGTAATAGAGGCAAAACGGCGTTACAGGGATAAAGTTGAAGTTCAGTTTGAACAGGCTGACTCTAGAGGTATGTGGCAGGGCCTCAGAACAATGACAGATTACAAAGGCACCTCCCTCAAACTGAACAGTGACATCTCCTTAGCAAATGATCTCAATACCTTCTATGCAAGGTTTGAGGCTGTGAATAACAACACCAGCCTACAAGCCACGGCAATGGGGGGGGGGGGGGGGGGGGTCTGCTGATGGAGACTCAGTGTTCAGGGTAACAGAGCATGAGGTGAGGCGGACCTTTAAAAAAGTGAATATCAGGAAGGCAGCAGGACCGGACGGCATCCCCGGCCACGTCCTAAAAGTCTGTGCCGACCAACTGGCCCCGGTATTCACTGACATCTTTAACCTGTCCTTAGAACAGGCTGTCATTCCCACCTGTCTGAAGAAGTCCACCATCATCCCTGTACCCAAAAAATCTACGCCCGCTTGCCTCAACGACTACCGCCCTGTAGCCCTTACCTCCATAGCCATGAAGTGCTTTGAGAAGCTAGTGAAGGGCTACATCTGTTCCTCCCTCCCCATCAACCTGGACCCCCTGCAATTTGCATACCGTCCTAACAGATCCACGGAGAATGCCATAGCCCATGTGCTGCACACAGCAGCATCACACCTGGACAAGAGGCAGGGGAACTATGTGAGAATGCTGTTCATTGACTACAGCTCAGCATTCAATACCATAGTCCCCTCCAAACTCATAGCCAAGCTCAGGGACCTGGGCTTGAACTATGACCTCTGCCAGTGGGTCTTGGACTTCCTGACGGGCAGACCCCAGGTGGTAAGAGCAGGCAACTGCACCTCCTCATCCATCACGCTCAACATAGGGGCCCCCCAGGGCTGTATTTTGAGCCCCCTCCTCTACTCCCTGTACACACATGACTGCGTGGCACAGCGGAACAACAACACAATCATCAAATTTGCTGATGACACAGTAGTGGTGGGCCTGATCTCTGCCAACGACGAGAGGGCCTACCTGGAAGAGGTAGAGAATCTGTCACAGTGGTGTCAGGAGAACTGCCTCTCCCTGAACGTCAGCAAAACAAAAGAGATGATTGTGGACTTCAGGAGGTCGGGGGTCAAGGACTATAGCCCCCTCAGCATCGACAGGGCACCGGTTGAGAGAGTGAACAGTTTCAAGTACCTCGGAGCCCACATATCCGAGGACTTGACATGGACCACACACATTGACAGTGTTGTGAAGAAGGCACGACAACGCCTCTACTTCCTCAGGCGCCTAAGGAAGTTCCAAGTCAGTCAGAAGATCCTTAGGAACTTCTACTCATGTACAATAGAGAGCATCTTGACTGGCAACATCACCTCCTGGTTTGGGAATAGCACTGCACAAGACCGTAGCAGACTACAAAGAGTGACACGTTCAGCCGAACACACAATTGGAGGGGGGCTTACCACCCTCCAGAACATTTACAACAAGCGGTGCAGGGGGAAGGCTAAGAGAATCATCAAGGACTCCAGGCACCCGAACAACTGCCTCTTTGAACTGCTGCGGTCTTAAGGCGAGCACAGCAAGACTTAGAAGAAGCTTCTATCCCCAGGCCATCAGGCTGCTCAACGAACAATAAACACTATGCAACAACCATCAAATGCACACAGCACACACATCCACACGCACACACTCACTTTAAACAAACAACTCACTGCAGCACCCACTTTACACACTTTAGAACACCTAAACACACTTTACACTTTATATTTATTGGTAAAGGATTTGCACTACAACTCGTACACCTTACTGTAAATTGTACCTAAATTGTACCTCATCCCATTTCTGCTCTGCACTATATATATACTACAAAAACAGGAGGAGCTTTTTAAGAAATGCTCTTGACAGACAGATAATACAATAAAGAGGTGGAGTAAAATAAAATGTAATATGAACTAAGTTAAGCACAATAGAATAATATAATTATGAAATAAAATATAGGCCAGGGCTGTACAACTATAAATAAGAGGTTGAATACAATTATATGGTATATAAACTCATCCGAGCTGCTTGTAACTCTCGTTAGCTAACAATCCAGTACAGGGTGTCTGTATGCTGCTCTTCATTGAGCCCTGAAGAAATCATGTAGCCTCCTAACTCACATTAATACATTAAAATAAATTGAAAATACCTGTCAATGATGTAAATGGACTGAGTTAAAAAACAATTGATATCAATCAAACACCAGAGTCAATTAACACAGACACCTTTACCACGACATCCACCTGTGAGATAAAACAGCTCAGTGTGGGTTTGCTGAAAGTGGACAAACGGGCCACAAAAGGTAACGTTTTTGACAAATATTGAAACGCAGTCAGTTTCTCCTCACTATTGTTAGCATGTAGGAACAATTAGATCTGAAATTAGTTTCAAAACGGTTACACTGTGGGGGAAATAAAAAAGTACAGTCGATTACAGTAAATATCAGTATCTGTTATTATGCACGCCTGGTGATACTAAATCCAAATTGAACTCTGGCATTTGAAAGATACTATATGTATATATATATATATATATATAAATGTGCGAATTGGCTATAATAAGGTAATGTATAAGCATATATTCTATATTCTATAATACTATTTCAAATTGCATTGGTCCGGATGGGAGAATTCAGTACTGTATATACAGAACCTTCGGTTTTATCATCTTCCCTTTATTAATTTCCTTAGGTCTTTTGTACACATGATCTCACATGAAAGCTCTTACCATGGGCCGGTTGGATCCCAAAAAGGATTTCCCAGTTATCGATCGCCATCTGGTAGATCGATATGTCCATTGGCTGATCCTATATTCCTTTACTGCATACTGAATTCAGCCTCCCAAAAAGTATTCCAGGCTACATGCTACAGGCATAGCTTCAGGCTAACAGGAAAATTCACTGCAGGATGAAAAAAAACATCATCTGTTCTGCCACAGGGAACAGACAGCGCCCCTACGAGGATCTGGCCGGTAATGCACTTTTCCGAATCCCAAGAGTAGGGTAAATCTGCAGTGCCGCTTGGTGACATTGAGTAGGATATTACAATGGAATAAAAGCCAAAACAACCTTAACACGTATATACGTGGTTGGCCCTCAAGCGTTGGATCCGAAACACGTATATATACCGTGTTAAGAGGTTCCCTATACTTCAAAAGTTTGTAACTTTCTTTTTTAAATTATCTTTATTCGCTTTTTCTGGTCGCGCAGGACCGACAGCTTTTTTCTTGGCCATGCAGGACCGACAGAGGAGAGAGGGAGAAACGGGAGGAGAAGAGGGGAAGACATGCGGCATATGGCCACCGGGTCGGGGAAAACGAACCCGGGGTGACCGCTTCGCGACACAGTGCGCTATGTGGTGTGCTACTGGAGCGCCCAGTTAGTAACTTTCTTGTATGTCCGTTCGATCATGAGGTCCATTGTCTTTCTACTCCAAATATGAAGTGAGATACGGCACATTATATAATGACTGTCACCAAACCATGATTTATTCAAATGAATAAGAACCATAAAACAAATTAATGTAGATATGTTTATATATCTTCCTTTGTCACTTCATCAATCCATGGCACAAAGGCACTCGCATACACGTGCACGCCCATTCTCACGTGCACACTCGTTCTCACGTGCACACTCATCAATATTCAATTTGAATGAAAAGTTTAATTAGTAGGGATGTCCCGATCCGATCACGTGATCGGGATCGGGGCCGATCACGTGATTTTCCGAAGATCGGGATCGGTAAAAAAAAAAAAAAAAAAAAAACGATTTTTTTTTTTTTTTTTTTTTTTTTACTTTTTTTTATTTATTCAACAAACATGACCATGTTCACGTCTTAAACTCATACTGAGGCCTTAGTTTTGGTTTTAAATTGCATATCATCATTCATTTATTTATTGTCACAGAGCAGAAGAATTTTGCCAAAACAAACCAATAGTATCCAGCTGCAGAACGGCAGACCAGCCACAATCTCAGACCCAAATAATTTTTATTTAAATTGTTTTTATCCCAATTTCTCACATTACATTCACCCTGAATGTTGACGTTATCCAGGTGAAAAGTTAACTTCATAAATCATTTGATGTATAATTAAATCAAAGGAAATGCGTTTGGGTCTGAGAGTGTGGCTGGTCTGCTGTTCTGCAGCTGGATACTATTGGTTTGTTTTGGCAAAATTCTTCTGCTCTGTGTGACAATAAATAAATGAATGATGATATGCAATTTAAAACCAAAACTAAGGCCTCAGTATGAGTTTAAGACGTGAACATGGTCATGTTTGCTGAATAAAAAAAAAAAAATAATAATTTTGATCGGATCGGGAAATATCGGTATCGGTAGATACTCAAAATCACATGATCGGGATCGGATCGGGAGCAAAAAAACGTGATCGGGACATCCCTATTAATTAGTGTATATAATTTGGTCATGTGCACACACGCATGCATGTACATGTCCATGCGCATGCCCATATCCACCTGCACGCCCACACCCACACACCAGCTCATCCACCTGTGCGCCCACACTCACACACCAGCTCATCATGGATTGTGGGCCAACCTAAACCGGTGCCGTAAACATTTGCTGATCAGTCTAATCCATTGCTCATAATATTGGTGTCATACTAACAGTCATACTATTTAGTGAAACTTGAAACTTGAAAACTAGTGTTCATGTGAATTCATTGATTGTATTGATTAGGCTAACTAAAGTAGAGGACAAGGATTGCAGAAGAAAGTTTGTGTGTGTGTGTGTGTGTGTGTGTGTGTGTGTGTGTGTGTGTGTGTGTGTGTGTGTGTGTGTGTGTGTGTGTGTGTGTGTGTGTGTGTGTGTGTGTGTGTGTGTGTGTGTGTGTGTGTGTGTGTGTGTGTGTGTGTGTGTTGTTTCCCGCAGTTAGCATTATTGGGCGAACAAGAAAAAGATGAACATGTTTAGCCTATTGTAATGACCTTACTGTGTTACAAACCTGTCATTAATCTTGTTTCAGGGACACCTGTAGTAAAGGGAAGGGAAGGAGGGGAGAAACAGCCCTGTGCTGCAGTTGTTAAGTTGATGGGGAGAGTATGTGGTGGTGGGTGACAAAGCCATTTAGGGCCTCAACAGACCCATAGCCCCCCCTGTGTATTCACTCAGTACTGCAGTGCAAATGCATGACCAGGTTGCCTGACTGTACAGTATGAGCTGCAGACGAGATGTTGCAGAAATGTAAACTGCCACCAATGAAGCCAAGGAGAGTGCTGCTCCACTACTATAGGATTACATTGTCATATAGCACTAATGCAACAGGGTTCTACAGCAGTCCATGTGATGCAAGGCACACTGCACTGAAGAATGAGCAGGTGTGCCAGGTATGTCTTGGTGTTATGCTTAATCCTTCTCTTGCATTCGGTCATACCCCCCTTCCCATACTATTTTCGGTCTAAATTGGCCAGTGTGTTTTGCACAGTGATATCTCTGGAACCCCTTAGGTGTCAAACTCATGGCCCGCGGGTCAAATGTGGCCCCCAAGAGCTCTGGTAAAAAAAAAAAAAAAAAAAAAATTTAAACATTAATCTTGAGTTAAAAAATAGCGGCGTTAAAATAATTGTGGGTTAATGCGTTAATAAAGCTTTAACTTTGACAGCCTTAGTTATTACACATTCTTACACACATGTATGTTGAACATCTGAGGTATTGATGAAGTAACAAAGGAAAAAAGCCAAAAGCACTTACTCCTCAGACATTCTTTGACAATTTTACAGCCCAAAATACAAAAAATATCCAGGCGGAATAGGTAACAAAGGGTTGAAAAAATATTGTCTGAACTGTCAGATGCAAACTGGCTGTGTGACATAACCGAGCATCTCGCTCAATTGAATAAGAAGCTGTAGGGACGCAAACAAGTCCCACCCAAAACTTGACCAATATAGTTGTGAACTGAGACAACCCTTATTTTGTTATTACAGTTACAGTTGTGTGTTCATGCAGACACAATAGCAATTTCATTACGAATTGAAAATGGGGGACCCTGATGTAAACAATTCGAAAGTCTTTATCTGGTCTGCATCCCCTTAACAATTGTGTGTATTGAGCTGTACTGTACTGTACCCATTCTGCAATCTGTTAATTAAAGTTAATTAAACTATCTTCCATTAGTTGGATGTATGGCCTCTGCAAGGTTGTGTGCAGCCATTTGTTTTTGTAACATCTGCTACATCTGTCCCACGTGTTCTTTGCAGCTCACAGTTGTTAGTTCTGCCCCTCTTGACTGTGACAAAAAGGTTTTGAACAAACTTAATGTCATAGCTTGTATTTGATGTTATTCTTCTTTGTTATTTACTTGAATGGTTTGATCATTGATTGATGGAGTAATATGGGGTTCTGATAAACAAAAATTATTTGTTAAAATAACATAAGCTAACAGATATTTGTACATCTATGCAAATGCATGTGCAATATGTATAACTTGAATAAGTAATAAATACAGAAACAACATGTTTAACAATATGTAAATGAGTAGCTACATTTATTTTACATTACATTAACATTTATACGGTCTTTAGCCCTTTGAGGGCAACCATAATGCTGATGTGGCCCTCTGTGAAAATGAGTTTGACACCCCTTATCCAATTTTGATGGTTGACATCTCATTTGAACAGTCAAAGCAAGTAGAATCAAGGGGTGGCAGACAGAATGACACTAGGAGTGAATTTCATGTTATAATTTTGCAGTAAGTTCAAAGATAGTGTTTACTGTACATGACTGTATATTATAAAAATGCTTGCCATGTAGGCTGTGTTTACTGGAGTTAGTTAGTGGTGTACCTGAGATTCCTCCCGTCCCAATGACGTATGGGATGTATTGATTTGACAATGCCAAGCCTGTGTTTCATTGTGTATAGACCTGGTATAGTGTTCCCTGGCTATAGACCTGGTATAGTGTTCCCTGGCTATAGACCTGGTATAGTGTTCCCTGGCTATAGACCTGGTATAGTGTTCCCTGGCTATAGACCTGGTATAGTGTTCCCTGGCTATAGACCTGGTATAGTGTTCCCTGGCTGTATATCTGGTATAGTGTTCCCTGGCTGGGCCTGGCTATAGACGTGGTATAGTGTTCCCTGGCTGTATACCTGGTATAGTGTTATCTGGTTATAGACCTGGTATAGTGTTCCCTGGCTATAGACCTGGTATAGTGTTCCCTGGCTGTATATCTGGTATAGTGTTCCCTGGCTGGGCCTGGCTATAGACATGGTATAGTGTTCCCTGGCTGTATACCTGGTATAGTGTTATCTGGTTATAGACCTGGTATAGTGTTCCCTGGTTATAGACCTGGTATAGTGTTCCCTGGCTGGGCCTGGCTATAGACCTGGTATAGTGTTCCCTGGCTGGGCCTGGCTGTAGACCTGGTATAGTGTTCCCTGGCTATAGACCTGGTATAGTGTTCCCTGTCTGTATACCTGGTATAGTGTTCCCTGGCTATAGACCTGGTATAGTGTTCCCTGGCTGTATACCTGGTATAGTGTTCCCTGGCTATAGACCTGGTATAGTGTTCCCTGGCTGTATACCTGGTATAGTGTTCCCTGGCTATAGACCTGGTATAGTGTTCCCTGGCTGTATACCTGGTATAGTGTTCCCTGGTTATAGACCTGGTATAGTGTTCCCTGGCTGGGCCTGGCTATAGACCTGGTATAGTGTTCCCTGGCTTGGCCTGGTTATAGACCTGGTATAGTGTTCCCTGGCTGTAGACCTGGTGTTCCCTGGCTGTAGACCTGGTATAGTGTTCCCTGGCTATAGACCTGATATAGTGTTCCCTGGCTGGGCCTGGCTGGGCCTGGCTGTAGACCTGGTATAGTGTTCCCTGGCTGGGCCTGGCTATAGACCTGGTATAGTGTTCCCTGGCTATAGACCTGGTATAGCAGACCTGGGCATTGTACAGCCCGGCCCGCTTGATTCTGACAGGCCCGCGAAAGATTACATGATAATAAAAAATAATAAATTATTATTATTTTTTTTTTTTTTTTTTACTTTTTTCTTTTCATGTCAACGTTCACACGCACAATATACGCTTACCTAGGATTTGACTTGATTCAACAACAAAGCAGTCGGGGCAAGCCGAAAACGGAAGTGTGGTTATTTGAAGTTTGGATTTCTTTTTTCACAACTGAGGTAGGTAGATTACATTTTTATAGACTAAAGTACAGAAAAAAGGTACCGTTGGGTACCGGTATCGATTCACAGGTACCGGTACCGTATCGGTTCAAATGTGAACGGTACCCATCCCTACTGAACACACAACTGCACGGCAAGGGCATTTTTGCTCATGAAATGCATAGCCATGTGAAAGCCTTCATGACAAAGTTGCAATTAATTTCAAGGCAACTAGGCAGCAACAATCTCAAACACATGAAAACCCTGAAAGAAGTCAAACCATCAGCTGATCACCGGCACAGGTACTCATCCATGTTGGGAGCACTGCATGATGAATTTTCAAGGCGTTTTCAAGATTTCAAAAAGGTTGAGGATGAAATGCAGCTGGTTTCCTCTCCCTTTACCTGCAGTGTTGATAGTGCACCCACTGATTGACCTCATTGACCTGCAGTCTGATTCACTACTGAAAGAGCACTTTAAGTCAGCATCACTGCTAGAGTTCTACTCTGCTCTCAAGGAGGAGAACTTTCCAAACATGAGGAGACATGCTCAGAAGATGTTGGTTCTCTTTGGATCCACCTGTGAACAGACATTCTCAGTCATGACGTTTACCAAGTCCAGGTACAGATCCTCTCTCACTGATGAACATCTGGCAGCTGTGCTTCGCATCTCCACCTCAGACATGCAAACTGACTTTGATGGACTTGTTAAAGCTCAACAGAGACTGGATTTATCACACTGAATGAAAAATAAAGAGCTGAAGAACACTAAAATGTGGAAATATAACAAGTGAAATGGGACACTTGATTTTTTTTTTCTTTTTTTTGCACAGTTCTGAAAACATTCAATGTTTAATATAGGCATGTAAAGTAAAAAAGGCTACTGGGACACTTTTCTTTACACAGTTCAGTGACATGTCTTGTTTATTTTGGCTATAAGATGATGTGATGTCTTTAGAAAGCTAAGAAAATCCTTGTTTCAATAGTATATGAAACTCAAAATAATAACTTTATTTGTATAGCACTTTTTCATACATGCCCTTTGTTATTAATGTTTCACATTTTGTTTATCATTTTGGAAATAAATTCTATTTGAATAAATGATATTTTTTAAAGCTAACCTCACATTTTAATAGCCAAATAATAACATACAATTATTTCAATGGGGTCAAAACAATGCCATTTACTGCTTTTTATATAGAAATAAAATGTATATTATGCATAATTGAGTTTGAAATTTTGGCCCGGCCAGTTGCTCATTCGGCCCCCCGGGAAAAATAATTGCCCACCCCTGTGGTATAGTGTTCCCTGGCTGGGCCTGGCTATAGACCTGGTATAGTGTTCCCTGGCTATAGATGCACAAATATATATGCATGAGAGGGGCATTTAGCACGAGAGAGTGGGAGGTTTTTCTTTCTTGAGGGGCACAGAGCTTGCACCTGTGAGAAGATATGATACATTTATATCATTGCAGCGCGAGAAAGTGAGAGGTTCCTGTAACTTAGAGTAAATTGTTTTGTCTGGAAGGTGTGGGGGGACATAAGCACAAGAAATGTATGTGTGTGTGTGAGAGAGAGAGAGAGAGAGAGAGAGAGAGAGAGAGAGAGAGTGTATGTGTGTGGGTGTGTGTGAGAGAGTGTATGAGTTTGTGTGTGTGTTTGTGTGTGTGTGTGTGTGTGTGTGTGTGTGTGTGTGTGTGTGTGTGTGTGTGTGTGTGTGTGTGTGTGTGTGTGTGTGTGTGTGTGTGTGTGTGTGTGTGTGTGTGTGGGTGGGTGGGTGGGTGGGTGTGTGTGTGTGTGTGTGTGTGTGTGTGTGTGTGTGTGTGTGTGTGTGTGTGTGTGTGTGTGTGTGTGTGTGTGTGTGTGTGTGTGTGTGTGTGTGTGTGTGTGTGTGTGTGTGTGTGTGTGTGTGTGTGTGTGTGTGTGTGTGTGTGTGTGTGTGTGTGTGTGTGTGTGTGAGTGTGAGAGAGTGTGTGGAGATGTTTTCTATCTGCAGGATGGACATAATATACTTATACCCATTCATTTCCTATGGCGGTCAATTCTGACCGAAAACAGCATAGGTGTGTCACTGTTGAATAAATCACTAAAAATGCAATGCAAGTGGTGATATGTGTATATGTTCAGAGGCCTAGTGTGGAGGATAACATAAGGTATTGAGGCAATTGGATGAAAAACACAATATGTATGATTACAAAACAAAGTCACTCGGTCAGATTTGACCGGAAACGCAAGAGAAGGGTTAAATGTTGACTAAATCACATTCAAACTAAATCACAACATAATCATTTTAATTAGTTTATATTAATTAAGTTACCTTAAACCCCAACTTTTTAATCTCATCTGGTTGTCCTGGTGCTGGTGAGCAGAGAGTTCACAAGGCTGTCAGGAGGACAGGTGCCGGACATGAAGTGCCTGCTACACTAGCACCATATATACAGCCAGTGTTGCTTCCACTGCATCTACTGCATCAGTTACTAGTACTACAGTCTAATCAAATCAAATCAAATTTATTTATAAGGCCCGACAACACACGTTAATGTCCCCATGGGCCGTACAGGTCTTCTTTAAACAAGTCAAGAAGAAAACATAACAATAAGTCAAGAACAGAACAAGAACACCATAAGGTCCAAACATTTTTAGATGAATGCAAATAAATGAAAGAATGCAAGCACTCCCCACGCGAAGGTAAGGAAAAACTCACTAAAACCTAACAATAGGGAAAAAAGCTCCACAGGCAGTGTGGAGGAGAGAAACCTTAGAAGGGCCATTCAAGGGGGGATCTCCCTTCTTAGATGTTGGTGATAGTAGTGTTGCAGACGGACAGTTGGTAAGCATGCACTCATGTGTGTGGTGAAACACAGATGAGTGCATGCAATAGCAACTGAACATTTTGAAAGATTAAAGATAGAGCTAATAGCGATAGCAACTGAACATTTTGAAAGATTAAAGATAGAGCTGATAGCGGATCTATTTGAGGCACAGGGGCGGCGCAAAGAGGGTCACGTCCGTCTTAGTCACGGGACATTCAACACTCCGGTCATTGCTCAGGGACAGCTGGAGACAGGGAGATAGGGGGCGGCGCAGAAGGCTATCACCAGTAGCCTTTAATCTGCGTGTCCTGAGCTAGCTAGCCCACTGCCTGCATTCCAGCCAGATAGCCATCTTCCTGATAGTTAACCCTACATTCCCAGAACCCCAGGAGCCACCCTGATGTTCAGCGGTCACCCTTGAAGGGTCCTGTCTAGCCTGATGTTCAGTGGTCACCCTTGAAGGGTCTTGTCTAGCCGTTTTAACTGGGCACTGTGGAGCCTCCAAAAGGAGATTTTTTTTTTATGGGGACTTGTTCATGTAAATACCCAATTAACAGTAAAAGGAGAGGCGTATAAATGGGACCACTGTGTGTGAGTGAATTACTGTGCATTATTGTTTAAACCTTTTCTTCCCATTAATGTGAATTATCGTTTAACCCCTTCTTCCCTACGGTCTATGTGCAGTTGGGGCAGGTGCTCTGTACAGGTCTTCACCAGTCAACAAGGAAAGGTACTGCTTTGGGGAGAAATTGTATTATCTACCATCACTGCCACCGGGTGTGAGAGGGTGTGGGACGTATTAACGGAAGTGTGGGTGTTGGAGGAAATACTACGGTCGCCCTGGAGGGCAAGAAGGACCAGCGTAGAACCCCTAGGTTAGTAAACCCTAGGCCCCATCTGCCCCGCTGCTAAATCCCAATTCGAATACTCTTACACTACAGTCAGGGGCTCAGCCGGACCCAGATCTGCTGTGCTCCCACTACCTGGTGACAGTTCATATCCACTCTCATAAAGTAGGGATAATCCACCCTTATACACTGAGTTTTGGCAAGTGAAGAGACATTGTTGTTGAGTTCTTCAAATGTATAATTATTTTCGTGCTTTGAGTACCACCAACACATTGTATTGGAGTGATGGCAGACACCTCCGTGGCAGATCTCGGCAAATCATACCAAAACTATCTGGATGGATAGATAGCAGGGTGAACTGCCCCAGTAAGTGGTATTTTCATAGCCAAGTTTTAACATTGAAATATCTGCCCCCCCCCCCCCCCCCCCCCCCCCCCAATTGCATCATTCATGGTTAACCGAGCTGTGTGAATACTATTAATTTGCTGTGCCAACACACCAGCTGACTGGTATAACATTCCAGGGGTTACACTCGGGCAGCCCGTATTAGCAGCCAACAGAAACTACGGCGTGGTTAGATGCCAGAGGAGCAGAGACGGACATAACTCTCCCCCGAGCAAAGCTATCGACAGGACAAACATCAAGGAGACCCCTCTCCTCCCCTGCTCTTTCCTCAGTCTGTCAAAGCACACGCTCTTGGCCTGGAGACTCACAACGCACTTACATCACTGGTGACATCAAACATTCAGAAGCTACAGTACAGCTGCCTCCACGTGAACGGACACGCGCGCACACACACACACACACACACACACACACACACACACACACACACACACACACACACACACACACACACACACACACACACACACACACACACACACACACACACACACACACACACACACACTCTCTCTCTCTCTCTTTCAGAAACACAGGAAGTATCCTAGTGGCTCAGTGGGCTAAGGGAGTTATTCCTTCCCATTCTCTCTCTCCCATCTGTCCTGCCACTTTGCATTGTTCTGTAATCATGAAGATATGTCCTCAAATATTCTTTGGAAACAATGCATCCACATTCCACCGTATAACCAACGTCACAGTTGAACAGAACAACAAAGCAGCATATCCCTATAGGATAAACTAGGGGCGACAGTGGCTCAGGGGGTAGAGCGGTAATCTGGTAATTGATTGATTGATTAAAAACTTTATTAACAGATTGCAGAATGGGTACAATACAGTATGGCTCAATACAAACAATTGTTAAGGGGATGCAGACCAGAGAAAGACTTTCGTCTTGTTTACATCAGGTAATCAGAAGGGTCCCGGTTGCGTCAACACAACCAACTTGCGTTCAGCGTTTCTCTGATTGGCCACGGCAGAGCGAGAGAGCGGCAGAGCGGAAATAGGCTGCATTCTACTGCCATGCTCTGCGACAAACTCTAACCTTAACCAACTCCGAAAGAATGCCTAAACTTAACCCTAACCTTAACCAACTCCGAAAGAATGCCTAAACTTAACCATAACCTTTACCAACTCCGAAAGAATGCCTAAACTTAACCGGCGAAAGAAATATTGCCATGCTCTAAGACAAACTCAAACCTTAACCAACTCCGAAAGAATGCCTAAACTTAACCCTAACCTTAACCAACTCCGAAAGAATGCCTAAACTTAACCCTAACCTTAACCAACTCCGAAAGAATGCCTAAACTTAACCGGCGAAAGAAAGACGTTTATATAAAGAGGTGATAAATTAAATAAACGTAAAAAAGAAAAGAAAAAAAATTGAAGTGATTCGAACATGTCACCAACTGGACGGCAGGCTCCACAGCAAGCTGGCGAACGAGTTGAGCTAACCGTCGATGTTAAAACAGGGGGGATTGCGTGCGGCAACCTGCGCGTCACTGCCACTCTGCCGTTGCGCTCTGCCGCTCCGCTCTGGCGCTGCCGCGTCGCCACGGGGGCGTGCTAGGCGCAAGATGGTTGCCTTAAGTAATGAAGCGTCCCGGTTAGTTTCCGGGCTCCTCCCGGACAGCATGTGGAAGTGTCCTTGAGCAAGACGCTTAACCCCTAACTGGCAGTTTGGTACCTTGCATGGTTGCCTCCGCCGTCAGTGTGTGAATGTGTAAGTGAATGTGAGGCAAGTTTAAATGTATTTAAAAAATGTACAATAAAATGTACATGTTATTATGTACATATTATTACCACATGGTGTAGAATGTTTACAATTAACAAGTTAGGCATTGTGCTGTGCTTTGTAACACAGTTTGTGCACAAGACCCATGGTGATGCGTTTTCAGTTCACCTCATATCACATATTTTATTTATTTTTTATTTTATTTACATTCGAATGGGAGTTTGGTATTCAAATTCATATATGATTAATATATTCAATATGGTTGAATATTGAAATTCAACAACACCAACAACATTTCAAAGCACACCAGATTATTGATTGCTGCTTGAAAATGTCAAAGTTAAAGCCCTATATGGCCAAGACGACCAGAGAGTGCAAGAGATGCTGGAGCCAAATTACATTACCTCAAATAAAAAAGTTGAGGTATAATGTAAGTTGTTATGTTATAAAATGTTATGATTTAGTTTGATTGTGATTTCGTCAACATTTAAGCAAAACACCAAGACATACCTGGCACACCTGCTCATTCTTCAGTGCAGTGTGCCTTGGATCACATTAGTTGAGGACTCTGCTGTAGGAAACATTGCAACAGTGCTATGACAACGTAATCCTATAGCAGTGGAGCAGCACTCTCCTTGGCTTCATTAGTGGCAGTTTAAATTCCTGCAACCTCTCTGAGCATGCTCCACGGGGGAACTGTATCCCACACTGCAACAGGGCAGACGGAGGTGGCGCCTTGGCAATTTCATTTTGTTTAAAAATACTCCCCCAAATGTCATTAGAGCTGCATTAAAGGATCCTGTGTTAAAACAGGCAGGAGGGGAGGATTGAATCATCTCGCTGTAGGCTGGCACTCATAACAGCTCCTCTCAGCATTAAAGGCCTGTTGGGTTACACACTCGGCGGGAGACAGCGCTGCAGCCACGCTAACCGCATTAATGCCTCTATGTTGTTAGATATACAGTACCTGTGGATACAACGCACCCGGTCATTTGTAATTACTGTCTGTACACACAGGAACGCATGCTGGCATAGCTACTGGCTCGGTCAAGGCTAAGTTGTCTCTTCCGCCATCAAGAAGACTCTATGCTAGGATGCAGTTTGAAAGGAGCCTGGCAGACAGGTTGTAAAGTGGTGAGACACGCTGATGTCCTACAAAGACTTCTGGTAAAAACTCTGGAAGAGCTTCTCTGCTGTTATCTACTGCAGGAGATGTTATTTACAAGCCTTCAGACATAACCCTGGAAGTTCTGGGCGGAGGATCTTTTAAAAGTACAAGATTTCCCTCATTGGTGTGACAAATTTTTTTAATTAAAATGTTTATATAGGCTATTTGACATCTCCTAAATTATGAATGCTTCAGATTACTCTTACTTATTTACCACCTAGAAGGTGGCAAATGATTAATCAGTGGGTCCTGGTATAAAAAATAAATGGTGATGGTGAAGATCGTCGATCATTAAACCAGCTATCAGTCTGTGTAAGCCATCAGCAACCAACTTAGATAATAGCAAGATGATAAAATCACTGCAGGAAGACAAATGCAATAAGTAATAATAGTTAAAGGTGCTAAGACTATACACTAAAGCACCAGCATGTAATTTATCCAATCAGGTGCATTCCATGTGGGGAAATAGGAAGTAGGGAGGGAATAGGCCTACATGCCTGCAACATGTAAACAACATTTCTTTGGTGGAAAAGCAATACTTTTATTCCGCACGTTTCTAAAAGCTCTGTGTATGTATTATTTAAAACGAATGATTAATTTACATAAAAATATATAGCACCTTTAAGAACTGGCTATGGCTATGGGTTTAGATTTCAAACATAGTGTGCCAGAACATAGATGACACACACACCATTTTTACTTGAATCGGCCTATAATGTTCCTCCACAAAAACGAGGCATCACAGGTGTGATTATGGTAATGATATTACAAGACAAGCAAAATAAAATACATTTTGATTCAATGGTTCTACATGTTTGGAATGTCTGGGCTATTTAATACACGTGTATTTACTGCCAAACAAAAAAAACCGAACTGCCTACATGTTTGTTTATAAAAGGCAGGTTTATAAAATAAAACATCTGCCATTGGAAGAAAATCGGCTATCTGAGCTGCACATTCCCTCCTCCAAGTCTGGCATTCACTGTGACAGTGGCTCAGGAGGTAGAGCAGTCGTCTGGTAATCTTAAAGTTCCTGGTTCGATTCCGGCAACTCCCGGCAGCTTGTCAAAGTGTCCTTGAGCAAGACACTTAATCCCCTAATTGCTCCTGATGAGCAGGTTGGCACCTTGCATGGGTGAATGTGGTGAGGCATGATTTGTAAAGTGCTTTGGATAAAAACTCTATATAAATGCAGTCCATTCACTCCAATGCTGCCTTGGTTCATAGCCAGGCACATCTGAGCAAGAACTGCATGGTGGAAGCGATGATGTTATGATGTCCATGATCTCCATGGTTGGTAAAAATTTAGGGGTTAGTGGTCAGACAGAGGGAGACTGCTTTGTTGCTGTCCCAGGAGGGATATATGTGGAGCAAAGCGTCATGGGGGAGGTGTGTGGGGACAAAGGAATGCCAGGGGAGGAGAGGTGTGGGGAAAGGTGCAGAAAGGGTAAGGGAGGGGGATAAGGCCTCTCTGGGATGAACGTCGACAAGTGGAAGAAACACCAGTTGTTGTGACTCACAGGCCACAGCATCCATCAGCCTACATGTAGGTGCTCCATTATGTCCACAGTCGAAGCAAGCAGGACCCCCCCCCCTCCCCCAGACACACACACGCTGCCTTGAGCACTGGTCAGTTTGAGAATAACCCTCCCTAGCTCACATGTCTCTCTCCATACCTAGCAGCTGCTGCATCGATGTGGTCATGGCTCCGACATGGTAGGGGGCGAGAGTGGCTCAAGAGGTAATGCGGTCATCTGGTAATCGGAAGATTCCTGGTACGATTTCAGCTCCTCCTGTTGAAGTGTCCTTGACATACCCGCGGGAAGATGTTTTGAGTGGCGACCTGTGCCGACCACTCCACGTTCTCCTCTGGTGCAATTTCCAACGACTCGGCCTCTGGGTTAGATTCAGCCGGAGACTCTCCGTCGTCTACATATTCAGCTGGTTTCGGTGGTCTTTTTGGATTTGGAAGGAATAGGCCTACCAAGGAAATCCGAAATTCGTTTTTGCGCCATGTTAGTTAAATCAATTAACGTGTCAACGTGATAATGACGAATGCCCGCAGGGGCATTATGGGTAATTCAGGAAACAGTCTCAGACAGTGCACTCGTGGTAATAACAAAAAGATTGTAGTTTAAGAATATTTATTTTCTAAAATAGGCGCAGGTTCTTTTATTCCCCTACCCCAATTACATTATTATTTATAATAATGTGACAGATTTATTTTGCATCAATATCCGTTCATGCCACGAGGGGGTACTGCACCTGGACGTGGGGGTGCTGACGCTCCCTCAGCACCCCTAGTTCCCGCGGCTATGGTCCTTGAGCAAGACACTTAACCCCTAACTGCTCCTGATGAGCAGGTTGGCACCTTGCATGGTTGCCTCTGTCATCAGTGTGTGAATGTATGAGTGTGAATGTGAGGCATACAGGCGATTTGGATAAAAGCGCTATATAAATGCAGTCCATTTACGTGGTACATTCAAGCAGATTTAGGAGAGAAGTACAAGACTTTTCTACTTTTTTCTTATTTTTCTCCCATCCCCCAATTTAGTCGTTATGCCAATTCCCTTCGTTATGCCAAGTGCTGAAAATATACACTTTGACTGCTGTTTTGATAGGGTTATGGTCTTTACTCTTGGCTACATTTGAAAAAGAAACACAACATTACTTAACCTCTTAAGCATCGGACGTCATCGGAAATTACTTTGGGCATGCAATCGCAAAAAAAAACTAGCCCCATTTTTGCCCGATGCTTAAGTGGTTAATACGGACTGTATTGATCTATTTATGACGTGGAATACATCTTGTACCGGTACCAGGCCGATCAGACGGCCCGAATACACCATTTTGGATAATCATGCAGAATTTCTACCGGTACACACATTACAAAAACTTTTGTAAAACATTCATTTTCCGTGGGATTTTTATAAACTTTGGACCTGTACTACATACTGTAAGACTTCAGGCTATGGAACCATTATGTTTTCCAGCTCCTACCTTTCAGCTAGAACTTAAAAACAGGCATCTGGCAACCAGTAAAAAGAAATGTGAGTAGACAAAACCTTTGTGTGAAACAAGTGTGTTAAAACCTCTGTTACTACACAGTCAAAGTGATTTCTCTTAACTACATAATGTTACCTTTCAAAAGAGACCAGACTCATGCATGTGCATAACTTATAATAAATCACCAATAACTTTTTTGCCCGATCCTTAAGTGGTTAATGTCTGCAGCCCCTGGAAGTGGGATAGGCCAGTTCTGTGCCCCCCTTTACTTCTAGTGGTCTCTGCACTGACCAAGCTGCCACCTATCCTGCTTGAACTGATGCTTAATCAGGTACATGAGTAGGTTTGGCAGGAAGTACACGTTCAGGCTTTGCTGCACTGATTACCCATATTGCTAGTTAAAAAAAAAGAGCCCCATGAATTTCATGTTATTTTCATGACTTCACTCAAACGGGCCGTCAAGTGAGAACCATTTAAGCTCTAGACATTTGCTGCCGGTGGCCGACAGCAAGTTGAGCAAAAAAGAAAGAAAAGAAGGCAAATTGTCCTCATCATCATTCAAGGTTTAGCCAACAATTCTTTCACCAAAAATATAATGTAGGTTCCATGGATCGTACAGAGTCCACCCTTGAAAACGTAATCAGCGAGAGGTGCAGGCGACTATTGATTTCCCTGCAGTCTGAATCGTGGGGATGTACTCAAACAGTGCAGCTGAATGCTATTGGGATTCTTGTCTGTCCAGCCTCCCATCTATTTGTCTCTTAGTCTGTTTGTTTGCTGGTTCAGAATGTCTGGACCACGTCCTTCTAACTGAATGTAATTCCACTTCCGTTGGCTTCCGTTTCACTGCATTGCCAACAATAGAAATGCACTTAAAAATTTTACTTTTACTCACAACATGGGCAGGAATTGGAATACAATCCATGGTGGCCTTGCTCCAAATGCAATCGCAAAGACGTTCAAACCTTGAATTTAGGTTTAAGGTTTAGACATATTGATCAGAGAAAATGTTAGTAATTCAACAGCATTGAGTCCGTTTAGGACTCATTATAAAGGCTGGTTTTTTTTAGTGTCCTTGTTAAATGGACTGCATTTATATAGTGCTTTTATCCGACGCGTTTTGCAACGTATGCCTCCCATTCTCCCATTCTCCCATTCACTCACACATTCACAATCCGATGGCAGATGTTTTTTTTTTGATCCACTTTTTCTCCCATTTTTCTATATTTTCTCCCATCCCAATTTCGTATCATCCAATTCAACCCTCCCCTGTCACGAACGCTGTTTCTTGCCTCCCACAAGCCGGCTGCAATGTGGACTAAGTCATACATAGCACAAGTCCCCTCCGGTACTTGAGGTAACAGCAGTCGCATCTTTTCACCTGCGCAGCTCGATCTCTCAGTGTCGAGGAGTAACGCGTGGGAGGCTCACGCTGCCCCCGACACTTCCTGATTCTACTGCGCAGGCGCACCAACCGACTTGTAGGAGTCGCTTGTTCACAACGTTCGATCCCCACCCTTCAGTTTTCCCTCCCCGTAATACGGCCAATGTGTATTACTGCGGACGACCAGCTAAACTGAAAACAATGTGGAGAGCTGGATTCGAACACGCGAATCCTAGCGTCTCCACACTGGTGACGAGTGCCTTGCCCACTACACCACCTAGCCGCCCTCCGATGGCAGATGTTACGTTCTGGACACCGACCTCGGTCGGTGACCACCCACATTCCTGGCATTTGTCACTGGGCTTGTCACCTGTCATTTCCCTGTCAATTAGTGCTGTCACTTAGGGGTGGTTCCTGATTGGCTGTCACGGGGGTGTGTGTGGAATGTTGGTATTTGGTGTCTATGTAACATACCTCTCTTCTGCTTGTCCATTGTCAGGTCTTCACTAATTGCGTTCGGGGATAACGCGGACGGTTCTACTCTGGACCTCCAATAAGCCCCATTTACCTTATTTTCCACTTGTGCTATTAGCACTTGTTCTCTCTTAGACTTTACTCTGTGTTCTTACTATTAAAGTCGAACCTGTTCAAGAGTAAACACTCTCTGTCTCTGTGATTGCCTTCACCCATTGGAGTTCACCTACCTGCATTCTGACAGGCAGAGGCAACCATGCAAGGTGCCAACTTTCTCCAACCAGCTATGTGGGAAGCTGAGCACCCCCAGTATTTAAGAATAAGAATAAGATAAGAATAAACCTTATTGTCCCCGAGGGGAAAATTGACTTGGAACAACTTGGTCTAAATATTTGAGTTTTACATCCACTCCTAATATAACAGTGATGTGAGCAAGCAAATCTCCAAATGTCAAAGGATTTTGTGTTCCACAAAGTCTTGGTGTCTTAACATGGTATTTTGGACGGATTTTCTTTGACCATATTCATACATTTTGGTCAGAAATAGTAAACATTTTCACCAAATCTGTGTAACAAATGCAACCCAAAAAAAATTGCAACTTACCGTATTAGACATAATTGAGCATGAGAATGCCCATCATACGCTTCAATCATAATGTCCTGAGCCCTTTATACAATTATACACTTTCACATTTTAATGGGTGCCTAACCAAAATGAAAAATGTCTCAAATCTTCAGGTTCCCAGTTTTCAGACACAGTACACCACTTTAATGTGGCATATATTGTTGACCTGCTATCTCCCCCTAAATATCCCCTGTTCCCCCTAACCTTTTACCCTAACCATAACCATAATGTGGGTGTGTGTAGTGTAGAGGTGAAAGCGTTTGCCTACTACAGCAGCTCCCTACTGGTAGTGCACCTTAACCGCACCTTCATACCTGCATGTTTTTTTCATGCACCATAACCGTTCCTCGTGACACTGACACGCTGTCCTGTAGTGCAGGGGTTCCCAAACTTTTCAGGCTGCGACCCCCAAATAACGGTGTCAGAGAGCCGCGACCCCCACTATTATAGGAGGTAAAAAAAAAATATATATATATATATATATATATTTTTTTTTTAATAAATGGAAATGTATGGTTGAAACATGCAAACGTTCAGCCGGACTGGGGAAATCATTCAGGCCAGGAGATATAGTGCAAAATATAGCCCTTTTTTAAGCAGGGGGTCTGGGGGTCCCCCACCAGGATTTTTTTTGTTACAAAGACTTAATTTCCTGCATTCTGGTGCAGGCATTTTTTTTTATTTGTACCCTTTAAATGCCAGTGTTTGTGATGGCATCACAAATTATTGTTAAAAAACAGGCTAGCATATGTATGATTAGCAACAACACAGATTTTTATGGATTTTCAGTTTTTTTGTAATTGATAAAAAATACAATCTTTTATTCAACTGATCATAACACCACATATTCATTTTATAATTCTAACCCTTTAAATGCCAGTGTGTGTGATGGCATATATTTGCAATATATCAAATGCAAAGTAGATTTGTCTGGGGGGGATTATTACAGGCTAGCATGTGTCAATGATTAGCAGTTTTTTGTAAGGGTCCCGCCTCCACCAATCACATGCTGCTCCCTTTGTGTGTGTGAGAGCAAGAGAGAGAGAGAGAGAGATAGTTCTCCAACTTGTGTGAGTTGCAGTGATCTCCTGGTTGTTCCCCACCTAGGTTATCTAACTATTGCGCTGGTGCAACTAGAAACACTGGCCTGGCCTGCTTCTAAGTTCAGTGGCCTGACTGCATTTGATAAATTTTTTGACGTTTTTTTTTATTTTTTTTTTATTTTTTTTATCATCTGGCGGTTCATCATGTGGTTCATACAATAGTGTACAAGGTGTCCTGAGAGTGATGGGCTGTTTTACTATCCAGTTTCTAAAACCAAAACAAACAAGGGGGACATTTTTAAGACAATGTCTTGTATAATATATATAAGTCAGTTATAACATTAACATTAGCTAGGTGGCTAAGTTAATGGTACAGTATATTAGCCACACACCTAACATCAGACTATTATTAGTGGTCAAGTCAGACAGCAAGTGTGAGTAGCCTACAATTCAGCCAACGCTGTTTAGTATCACTGCTGAGTGTTTCTATAGACGGACATATCTCTCTGACACCCGGAGCAACCACATCAACAACACCATCATGTCAGAATACAGGCCTTCATATGGATTACAGACATTCACAACATGTGCGACAGATGATTAAAGGCTGTGTGCGACTGTCATAATCGATGGGGAAGAGGGTTGCTTGCATTAAGGCCATTTGAGAATGTGTTTCTATCAGCAACACAGAGCTCTAGCATCTAATAGAGACACAGCGGCCAGTGAGGGCCACCATTATTTTCTCTCAAGAGGCCCTTTAGGACTCATTACAAAGGCTGGGGTATTTTGAGTGTCCTTGGGACTGTTATTCCTGAACAAGGATGAGTATCGTTGTACACTGAGTATATAAGAGAAAGAGAGAGAGAGAGAGAGAGAGAGAGAGAGAGAGAGAGAGAGAGAGAGAGAGAGAGAGAGAGAGAGAGAGAGAGAAGAGTGAAGTCACTGTACCATGGGTTACACACACACACACACACACACACACACACACACACACACACACACACACACACACGCACACGCACACGCACACGCACACGCACACACACACACACACCAGGGTTGTGCTCAATTTACTTTAAATTCAATCAATTCAAAATATAAAAAGGAAACTGCAATTAATTAGCAAATGATTGAACTTATTATTTCTTAATAGGTTGGATCTCCTCATTGGTCTCATAAAAAATGTAAAGAAAATGTTGATTAAATTGAAAACACAACTCTGTGACACACAGTATGAGGTCAGCGGGCCGTCTTTCCTCTGGGGGGGGGGGGGGGGGGGGTCAGTGCCATGTCTGTGACACGTGCACACAGTATGAGGTCAGCGGGCTGTCTTTCCTCTGGGGGGGGGGGGGGTTCAGTACCATGTCAAGCTGACAGATGGGCCCCAACCCTCCCCTCTCTCTCTCATAGACTCCTAAAATAAAGATGGATCTCAGCTTCCTCACATTTGCACTCGAGCGAGAACACCCTCCAGACATTCGTCAAAATGACATACATAGAGGCAAACCTCTTGTGTATTTCCGATATGGTCCAACAGCAACCTGACTGGAAAGCAGAACAGCACTGTAGTTAGTGTGGGAGGTTCCACAATGCCCTCCAGGGCCTGATGGGGGGCGATTAGTTTGCTCATATTCCATATTATCGGTTCTCCAATAAAGATAATACACACATAATCGCTTGCATTTACTGAATTACCAGTGAAATATCATTTCAATACTCTCTCCACTTACTGTGGAGCCCTCCGGCATTAATCTTCCTTCAGGGTAAAATCAGGGCTTTATTGGAGATGCATCAAACCTGTTGTTTTCATTGTATTAATGAAACCTGTTGTTTTAACTCTTAAGCATTCTTTTTTATTTGAACAGATTTATCCCCAAGGTGGAGAGAGAGAGAGAGGTGTGTGTGTGTGTGTGTGTGTGTGTGTGTGTGTGTGTGTGTGTGTGTGTGTGTGTGTGTGTGTGTGTGTGTGTGTGTGTGTGTGTGCGTGCGTGTGTGTGTGTGTGTGTGTGTGTGTGTGTGTGTGTGTGTGTCTGTGAGTGTATATGGTATGACTGTATAGGAAACACTGAGTGCATTTCCAGCTCTGGGTAGAGAGAACTGAGTGTAAGAGAACAGAGAGGCAGCTGGTTGGGGCTCCTTTTCATCAGGTGATCGCGGCTCGATGAGAAATCTTGAGCTCAAACTGTGTGTTTTAACTGAGACTCAAACTGCTGGGGCCCATTATCCCTTTTCACTCTCAAACCTTTCTCTCTCTCTCTGTATGTCTGTGTGTGCGTGCATGTGCATTTGTGTGTGCTACCCGCCCCCCACCCACCCACCCTGCCTTGAAAGCCCTTGGAGCCTCGGGGAGCCGGGAGAAAATCAATACTCTTCAGCAGCTCTGGCTCTTTATTCATTTAATAACTCACTACCATTGCATTACTGTTCCACTGATCTCCCATCACAGACGTCCAGATTGACACCTTTGTGCTCTTTTACCACACTGGAGTTTGATGTAATCAGTTAAACCTAGCCCCCCCCCCCCCCCCCCAACCTCCGCCCGACAGATGCATCCAATGGACCTCGTCGATGAACATGGGCGAATCGACAACAACATCACAATATGAAAAAGAAGAGGAGTCCGAGCGTATGGAGTGTGTGAGGAAGGAGAGAGGGTATATTTGTATTTGCTTGGTTATACTGCTATGGGCGTCACTATGCTCCCAGATATGGATTAGTTAACATGTATTCATGCAATGTGTCCACAGAAGCGACAGCAATATTTGGGGAAGGCAGCAGTAAAAATCATCATCAATGTGTGTGTGTGTGTGTGTGTGTGTGTGTGTGTGTGTGTGTGTGTGTGTGTGTGTGTGTGTGTGTGTGTGTGTGTGTGTGTGTGTGTGTCTTGGTAGCGGTGGTGTTTGGTGGGGGGGGGTGTAGTAGTGGTGGTGTGTGTAGTAGAAGTAGTAGTAGTAGTAGTAGTAGTAGTAGTAGTGGTAGCAGTAGTAGTAATGGTAGTAGTGTAGTAGTAGTAGTAGTAGTAGTAGTAGTAGTAGTAGTAGTAGTAGTAGTAGTAGTAGTAGTAGTAGTAGTAGTGGTAACAGTAGTAGTAATAGTAGTAGTAGTAGTAGTAGTAGTAGTAGTAGTAGTAGTAGTAGTAGTGTAGTAGTAGCTGTAGTAGTAGTAGTAGTAGTAGTAGTAGCATCAGTAGTAGTAGTAGTAGTAGTAGTAGTAGTAGTAGTAGTAGTAGTAGTAGTAGTAGTAGTAGTAGTATAGTAGTGTTAGTAGTAGTAGTAGTAGTAGTAGTAGTAGTAGTAGTAGTAGTAGTAGTAGTAGTAGTGTAGTAGTAGCTGTAGTAGTAGTAGTAGTAGTAGCATCAGTAGTAGTAGTAGTAGTAGTAGTAGTAGTAGTAGTAGTAGTAGTAGTAGTAGTAGTATAGTAGTGTTAGTAGTAGTAGTAGTAGTAGTAGTAGTAGTAGTAGTAGTAGTAGTAGTAGTAGTAGTATTAGTAGCAGTAGTAGTAGTAGTAGTAGTAGTAGTAGTAGTAGTAGTAGTAGTAGTAGTAGTAGTGTAGTAGTAGTAGTAGTGTAGTAGTAGTAGTAGTAGTAGTAGTAGTAGTAGTAGTAGTAGTAGTAGTAGTAGTAGTAGTAGTAGTAGTAGTAGTAGTAGTAGTAGTAGTAGTAGTAGTAGTAGTAGTAGTAGTAGTAGTAGTAGTAGTAGTAGTAGTAGTAGTAGTAGTAGTGGTAGCATCAGTAGTAGTGGTGGTAACAGTAGTGTTGTAGTAGTAGCAGCAGCAGTAGTAGTAGTAGTAGTAGTAGTAGTGTTGGCGGTGTGTGTGTGTGTGTGTGTGTGTGTGTGTGTGTGTGTGTGTGTGTGTGTGTGTGTGTGTGTGTGAGAGAGTGAGAGAGGGAGGGGGTCCCTGTCTGGGGCTCCTAGAAGAGAGCAGGTGGGCTCTGGGACCGGTGGAGAATCTGTATTGATTGTTTTTGTACTGCAGAGCTGTTTAGCCGTTGTCAAAGCTGCCTCTACCAGCTGAGAGGCAAATTGCAGCATTTACACCGGGAGCTTGTATTTACAATGGGAGCTGATGTCAAAGGATTTTATCTGTGTTCTATTCAGAGAGGCCCTATAGCAAAAACAAAAAACAAAAAAAATTCAAGATTGAACAGAGAGAAAGAGGTTGCATTGAAACTGCCAAAGTTTACTTTCTGTTCTTTAACGTGGACGCTGCACTCTCTGTCCTTTAACGTGGACGCTGCACACTCTGTTCTTTAACGTGGACACTGCACACTCTGTCCTTTAACGTGGACGCTGCACTCTCTGTCCTTTAACGTGGACGCTGCACTCTCTGTCCTTTAACGTGGACGCTGCACTCTCTGTCCTTTAACGTGGACGCTGCACACTCTGTTCTTTAACGTGGACGCTGCACTCTCTGTCCTTTAACGTGGACGCTGCACACTCTGTTCTTTAACGTGGACGCTGCACACTCTGTTCTTTAACGTGGACGCTGCACTCTCTGTCCTTTAACGTGGACGCTGCACACTCTGTCCTTTAACGTGGACGCTGCACACTCTGTTCTTTAACGTGGACGCTGCACACTCTGTCCTTTAACGTGGACGCTGCACACTCTGTCCTTTAACGTGGACGCTGCACTCTCTGTCCTTTAACGTGGGCGCTGCACTCTCTGTCCTTTAACGTGGGCGCTGCACTCTCTGTCCTTTAACGTGGACACCACACTCTCTGTTCTTTAACGTGGACGCTGCACACTCTGTCCTTTAACGTGGACGCTGCACTCTCTGTCCTTTAACGTGGGCGCTGCACTCTCTGTCCTTTAACGTGGGCGCTGCACACTCTGTTCTTTAACGTGGACACCACACTCTCTGTTCTTTAACGTGGACGCTGCACTCTCTGTCCTTTAACGTGGGCGCTGCACTCTCTGTCCTTTAACGTGGGCGCTGCACTCTCTGTTCTTTAACGTGGACGCTGCACTCTCTGTCCTTTAACGTGGACGCTGCACTCTCTGTTCTTTAACGTGGACGCTGCACTCTCTGTCCTTTAACGTGGACGCTGCACACTCTGTTCTTTAACGTGGGCGCTGCACTCTCTGTCCTTTAACGTGGACGCTGCACTCTCTGTTCTTTAACGTGGACGCTGCACTCTCTGTCCTTTAACGTGGACGCTGCACACTCTGTTCTTTAACGTGGGCGCTGCACTCTCTGTCCTTTAACGTGGACGCTGCACTCTCTGTCCTTTAACGTGGACGCTGCACACTCTGTCCTTTAACTCAATCTGCGCCAACAACGTTTATATACATGTTTGCTCGACAACCGCTGAACGCCAACCACGTTTATACATTATTTGGTCCGTTTTCATTTTTTTTCTATTGTAATATTCTATTCAATGTCATGGACCTGTATGTTGCCGTTAAAAGGCATACTGGGACCCCGAGGGTGCAGTACCGGCCAGATCCTGCTAGGTGGTAGTATTGAGTGCAGAAAACCCTGTTCCAGACCATGTGTTACATTTAAATCCCACCGGGCGGAGAATGTTAGTACAGGGAAGCCTAGAGGTTCACTCGATCACATTGAAAAGTGTCCGGGACACTCAATGCATGTGTTGTGCCGGATTATGTCGTGGACCAGATGGACATCAGATGGACCAGCTGGTGATCAAACAATTGGAATATTCTTTTTGGAATAGCCCCGTTCAAAGGTAAGGACTATCTGACGTCAATTCCAGCTTGATCCTGCATTGTTTTCATAGCGATCCATCTAATCAGCGTGTGTAGCAGTGGAGGTTTCTCTATGACAACACGTGAAACACAAATTCACTCATAATTCATCATTATTATTAATTTACATATATATATATATATATATATATATATATATTTTTTTTTCTTTTTTTTAACTATTATTATTTTTTTTTTTTGTATTTTTTTTTTTTTATTCTTTTTTAAACAAACATATAAACAAACATGACAACACACGATAAGATATACAAGCATTAATTGTCAGGGCACATCCAATGGGATCACCTTTTGGTTAGTTGTTTTATATAAGATATACCCATAATACCTGTTATCTAAAAAAAAAAAACCCTACATACATATGCTCAGCTCGAACCCCCCCCTCCCGGACCCCACCTTGAGAAGTACCTCCACTATCCCTCGCACCTAACCAGACACTACCATTATAAGCTAGCTTTTATTCTCTCCACCACTTCTAACCACATTGACATTTTGGATTCATTGAGACCCAGAATTCTTGCTGTAGATATTTCATGGTAAATTACATCGAGATATGTAAGAAACCAAACTTTACGGCACATTTTTTCCGGTTGAAACCAGCGTGATGCGATCAGCTTTTTGGCTACTGTGATACCCGATAAAACCAATCTCTTTAGCTGTGGATTCACTGCAAACTCAAAAACATCATTCAACAGCAATACCGAGGGGTGTACAGGTATATTCCAAGATACGAGTTTTGATATTTGTTGGGTCACATCTTTCCAGAATGCCTTAACTGGTGAGCAGTCCCAATACATGTGCATAAATGTCCCTTCGTCCCCATTTGTACATTGGGTGCATTTGGAATCTTGTTTGAGCCCCATTCGGCACAGTCTTATAGGAGTCAAGTATGTCCTGTGAATATAGTTAAGATTGATTTGTTGATGATCCGGGTTCCTTGATGTAAGTCGGACATTTGCCCAGGCTCCTTGCCAATCAAAGTCGTTTTCCAGGTCTGGTATATCCCTCCTCCAGACAGAGTCAAGTTGGAGGGTTTCATACGAGGACGTTAGTAATTGATGATAAAATTCTGAAACAAAACCTCTCGATGTCTCTCTTGAGTAGAAGAATTTGTGGTATCTGTGGTGTTCAATTGGTCTGTCTAATGGAACACCGTGAGACTTCAAACATAGCTCTAACTGTTTGTGAAAAAGCCATGTGGACTTGGTGAGATTAAATTTTTTGCGTATTTCTTTATCACTACAAAAACCCTGTTTGTTAAAAATATCCCCTAATGAGTGTATGCCTTGCTCTTCCCATATAGGGAATCTTATAGGTCGTTTTCCAATTAAGAGAGCATTGTTATTGAATAAGGGAGTATGATTGTGCCATTCTTGTGGGTTAGGATTTTTTTTTTGTGATTCACGCCATATCCGGATCGCATGAGTAATTATGGGGCCACATTTTCGTTCACAGTGCTTGATTGGTAGTTTAGTGTATGCTATGTCCTTCAGTCTATGTGGGGCTACTATGTTTTCTTCTATTTTCCTCCAAGATGCTAATGCTTGGGAGTCAAACCATGTTGTCAATGGACTTAATGAGTACGCCTTAAAATATAGGAAAAAATCTGGAAATGCCATGCCACCATCTGCTTTATTTCTCTGTGCGGTGGATCTTTTTATACGTGGTGGTTTGTTATTCCAAATAAATTTGTATGTGGAGGAGTGTAATCTTTTCCAGTAACCCTCTGGAGGGGGTAACGGTAGCATTGAACAGAAGAAGTTGATTTTAGGTAGTACATCCATCTTAACTATTGATATCCGTGCTTGTACTGTGTTCTTAAGTTTTGCCCATCTATCGAGGTCGTCTTTGATTTTGTTTTGGATTTTTGTGTAGTTGTGCTTCACCGTTTGTCTTATGGTAGGGAATATTTCCACTCCCAAGCATCTGAAATGTTTTACCATCGGTATCTGTCCTGGGAGGGTTGTATCTTTTTTTGCAGGGGTGTTAAGTGGAAGGAAAGCCGACTTCGGCCAATTTATCTTAAATCCCGATAAATCACCAAAGTCCTCAATCAACTTGAGCAGATGAGGCAATGTGGTGTTGGGGTTTTTCATGAACAATATTACATCGTCCGCATATAAACAAATTTTTTGTTGTGTGCCCTTGATTACGATAGGTTCTATGGATTGGGATTGTCTTATATATTGTGCTAACGGCTCTAATGATAGATTGAACAGACCGGGACTAAGAGGACAACCCTGTCTGGCAGAGCGTGATACCGGAAATATTTCAGAGATGATTGTGCCTGTTATAATCATGGCCGATGGGTCTTTGTATAATACTTTAATCATATCGATGAATCCTTTTCCTAACCCCATCCTTTCTAGCACTGCCCACAGATACGACCATTCCAGCCTGTCAAAGGCCTTCATAGCATCCAGGGACAGCATCGCCTTAGGTATGGTGTCCTCTTTGTCGGCATCAAGTACGTGCAGTATACGTCTTATGTTCTCAGTGATCAGGCGGCCTCCTATGAAGCCAGTTTGGTCCGGGTGAACTAAAGACGTCATATGCTTTTGTAATCTGATGGCTAATACCTTAGAGTACAGTTTGATATCTGTTCCGAGGAGGCTTACAGGTCTATAACTACCGCACTCGTTGGGGTCTTTGTCTTTTTTAAGGAGGACTGTTATGAGTGCAATATTGTCGGTTTTATGGAAGTTCCCCTCCTTGACTGAGTATAAGATCATATTTAGTAATAAGGGGCCAATTATGTCCCAACAAGAAAGGTACATTTCTGATGGGAAACCGTCTCTTCCTGGAGCCTTACCACTTTTCATTGCGGTTATGGCCATCTTGAGTTCCTCTAGTGTGATCGGTATTTCTAACTGTTTAGCGTCATCCTCTGAAAGTTTAGGGAGAATAATTTGATTAAGAAATGTGTCCATTTTGTTTTGATCGAAGGTCATTTCTGATTTATATAAATCGGAGTAGAATACTTTGAATGTATCGTTTATTTTTACCGGATCTGTTACAAGTACTTGTTGTGCTCTAATGGTAGTTATATCTGCAAATGTTGCATTCATTCTTAATCGCATGGCTAATAGGTGGCTGGGTTTGGAACCATGGGAGTACTGCTGTTGTCTTGTGCTGCGTATTTGTATTTCCGATTGTTGTCTGTATATGTCATTGATCTCTATTTTTAGTACGTTAACTTGATTTTCTAGTCGAGTTGAGTTGTTGTATTTCAGAGAATTAAATAACGTTGAGTAAAGCGTTTCCAGCTCATCCAGTTTTGTGTTTTGATTCTTGCGCATTTTGGAGGAAAAGCTATCCGTGAAGTCTTTGATCATTCCCTTTACCGACATCCATATTATTCTGGGGTCTTGCACCGAGTTTGCATTCTCCCGTTGGAATACTATAAGAGCTTCTTTGAGTTGTGTAATGAATTCCTTGTTGTTAAGCAGCAACGAGTTAAATCGCCATCTTGGGGCTCGGGAGGATAGTATACCAAATGTACCTTTAAGGAGTAAATAACAGTGATCTGATAGTGCGTTGGGTATCATTTCCACTTCATAATTATCAAATAGTCTCTGTGATGCAAAGACATAATCTATTCTGGATAGTGTCTTATGTCTCGCAGATCGACAAAAGTACTTTCGGGTCGTGGGATTAAGTAACCGCCATAAGTCCTTTACACCTGTAATCTTTGACCAATCCTTTAATGCCTTCGATGAATTCTTTTGTTCGCTGGAAAAGGCGAGGTAAGATTTGTCTATCCTTGGGTTCCAGATGGCATTAAAATCCGCTCCTATTATAAATGAGTAATCGGGAATGTCTAACATTGCATTGGTTAGTGTAGTGAAGAAATCTTCTTCGTACAAATTTGGGGCGTATACCGCTATCAACGCTATTTTCCTGTTCTTATGTTCAATCTTAGCTATAGTTATCCGACCTTCTACATCAGACCATACTCCCTTTAGTACAATATTCAACTTACGTTTAACGACTATTGCTACACCCCGAGTTCTCGTACCAATAGAGGAGTGACTGATATTATGGTATATGTTGTCCGCTAATTTACCTATGTCTTTCCCTAGAATGTGTGTTTCGCTTAGCAGAGCAATGTCCACATGTTCTTTTTTCATCAGTGTGAGCACGCTTTTGCGTTTAAGTTGGTTATTTATTCCCCCGGTGTTCCATATCATTATATTCAAACTAGCCATAGTCTATACATGTTGCATTGTAATTTTTGGTAATGCTTCTAGAGTGCGAGGCAATACTAGATATACATCCCACTAGTGAGGTCCCGTTGAGAGCCGAGCTTAAAAACATACATATATATAAATAAAAATCCCCTACCCTTCCCTCCCACCGAGAGTCGTACAGGATTGTGTTCCATGAACACAACCTTTGCGTATGACTCTCTCCCTTGCACCACCGGATATCCCAGAATGATCCAATTGTCCTTAACATTCCTATGTATACCATAGGATCTAACACTCTAAATTCTACCATAAGTAGAATGTCGACTGTGGCTTGGCCACTTACCCGTAAAAAATAAATAAATAAAAATTTAAATGAGATAAACTAAAAATAAAGACCAAAAATAAGCTTCAATTGTCATGTCTTAATCACTTACATTTTATATGAACTTGTAATTTATAGTAATTTATAGTAACCCATGAATAATATGAAGGTATTGAACTGAAGAGAGAGCCTCAATAAATCAGAGAGAGCGGATGAAAAAGAAAGAAAAAAACAAGTAAAAGGAAGAGAACATTAACTTAGATCTTAAAAGAGCATTGTTATGCTTAAACATCTAAAGTATTAATTGGAGAAGTAGTGAAATTATTTCCCATTAATAAAAAAACAATTTTTAAATACGTATATGCAGCATTTCCCCCGACCGGGGTGGGCGATGATCGTTGTGTAGAGTGATCTTTCAGCCGGCCGGCTATGATGGCTCTGTGGTTTTGCATCTAGATAGCTGTTGATTATTCCCCCGAGGGGCTTCTGGTAGAATGAATGACCACGTATTGCTGATATTCCAGAATGCTCCATATATCAAAGAATGCTTCGATGTTCTAGATTATTCCAATATGTCATTTTTACATTGTCTGAATGTTCCAGTATGTTCTGGAGTGTTCCAATCTTAAATCCAATATGTCCGCAATAATATACACGTCGGGGAAAGCATTCAAAAACTCTGAGCACGTAGGTCTCTCTGTCCCAAATCCTCGATTATTAAAGGTTGTACTATATGGTGACCTTGCATAACTGAGATTTAAAAGGCCATTTATACACTATACTGCTCCTGTTCAGACAGGAATTTGGCTGCCTCTTCAGGCGATTTGAGGAGAACTTTTGCTCCTTGTTTGTCGACGGCGCGAAGTATTGCAGGGTATATTAGTAGGGGTCTGTATTTCCCCAGGTATAGTTGAGACATCACCGTCTTGAACTTGGCACGCAGTTCCACTACCTCACGACAATAATCTTCAAAGCAGTGTATTGGTACCTCCATGTGTTTCAGATTGCCTTTCATCCTGCGAATTTCACGCATAATCATTTCTTTTATTCTGACTTGGCGCAGTACAACTAATATCACTCTGGGCTTAGCGTTGTTGTCACTGGAGCGGGGTCCCAATCTGAAGCACTCATCCACCTCCGGTATTTTAGGAAGGATTCCTGTTCCCAAGATTTTCTGTAATTCTGTGGCAAACTCTTCAGGGTTTTCACATCTCACTGATTCGTCCAGACCGACAATGCGAATATTCAGCCTGCGTTTTTGATATTCCATCTCGAATATTTTGGCTTTCTGTTCTTTATTGATTCGCGTGAGCTCCTCCGTTATTTCGCTGAGCTCCGTCTTGATTTCGTTGTAGTTCCCCTTCATCTCAGCAGTTAGGTTAACTGTGTTAGCCTCTACTTCCTTGTAGATATGAGTGAATTTGATTTCGTGGGCTTCCACTACTTTCTCCAGAGCCTCGGTGCGTTTATTCTGTGCGTCGGCGTCCGCTCTCAGCGCATCAATTTTGCCTTCAATAGATTCTTTAATAGCATCTACTTTTTGAGTTATTATCTTCTGTGATTCTGTGATAATAGCATCTACTTTTTGAGTTATTATCTTCTGTGATTCTGTGATCATTTCCTCCATTCTCTTCTCCGCTGTCTTCCCCATTTCCTCCATTTTCCGGATGATATGTTCGGTATCTGCGGAGGTCTTTGATGGGGTTGAACTTGAAGCGGCCTCTGTCAAGTCAATACTTTCTGCTGTCCGCTGTACGTATCCTGGGTCCCGCGGCGGGACCTCTTCGACTGGTTTTTGGTCTTTCTTTGGGTCTTTCCTTGATGGCATCTCGATTCTTTTGGTCAATATAGTTAGTTGATAGTCTCAGTTGATATATGCGTCAAGTTTTAAACGCATTAATGGTATATAAATATGATTTTAAAACGAAAAAAAAATAACGGGTGAGCAGCTGTGTCACATGCGACCTACTCCATTCTAAAGCTAAACCGGAAGCTCATTAACTATTATTATTATAATTTTTTTTATTCGAAATGTTTTCCTCTGTAAAAATAATGCCAGTGAATTCTTTTTTTTTTCAAAAATGGCCAAAATGGACAGCTCTGAGCAGGCCTGCACTGCAGTAATGACTGCAGTAAATATTCGTGCAGATGGCTGCACAGGTTGACCCAGATGGTATAACAGGACGCATACTTAAGTCCTGTGCCAACCAGCTTGCCCCGGTGTTCACCGCCATATTTAATCAATCCCTGGCAGAGTCAGTGGTCCCTGCCTGCTTCAAGATGTCTACCATCATCCCTGTACCGAAGAAACCCTCCCCAACATGTCCAAATGACTACAGACCGGTGGCACTCACCTCTGTGGTCATGCAATGTTTTGAGAGGCTGGTCAAGGACCACATTTGTGCCTCCCTCCCCAGTGATATGGACCCTATGCAATTTGCATACAGGACAAACAGGTCCACTGACGACGCGGCCTCCCAGGTACTGCACAGCACCCTCTCCCACCTTGACCGTCAGAAGGGGGGCTATGTGAGACTGTTGTTCATTGACTACAGCTCAGTGTTCAACACCATAGTCCCCACCAGACTGGTGGACAAGCTGATCGAGCTGGGTCTGAGCTCCGCCCTGAGCGCCTGGGTACTGGACTTTCTGAGTGAAAGACCCCAGGCGGTCAGGGTGGGGGGTCAGACCTCCAACACCATCACCCTGAGCATCGGGTCCCCCCAGGGCTCCAACTCCATAGTGAAGTTCGCAGACGACACGGTGGTGGTGGGGCTGATCTCGGACAACGACGAGAAGGCCTACCGGGAGGAGGTTGAGGTACTGGAACGCTGGTGCCAGGACAACAGCCTGCTCCTGAACATTGGTAAAACCAAGGAGCTGATCGTGGATTATAGGAGAGGACAGCAGGAGACACACACACCACTGATGATTAACGGGGCTACCGTGGACAGGGTGAGCAGCTTTAAGTACCTGGGGGTCCACATCTCAGAGGATCTGACATGGTCAACACACATAGACACAGTAGTAAAGAAGGCGAAACAGCGCCTCTACCACCTGAGACAGTTAAGGAAGTTCAGAGTATCGGGGAAGATACTCCAGTCCTTCTACTCAGGAGCTGTAGAGAGCATCTTGACCGGAAACATCACTGCCTGGTATGGAAACAGCACGGCACAGGATAAGAAGGCCCTACAGAGAGTGGTGCGCTCAGCCGAGCGTACCACAGGTATTGCACTACCTCCCCTGCAGGTTCTATACAACAAGAGGTGCAAATCCAGAGCCTGCAGGATAATGAAAGACCCTCACCACCCCAATAACAGCCTGTTCCAGCTGCTGAGGTGAGGCAGACGCCTGCGAACCCCAGCTACTAGGACAGAGCGGCTTAGGCTCAGCTTCTTCCCCCAGGCCATCAGAGCCCTGAACAATGAACATTGAGTGCCACAGAACACTGAACTATCCACACACAAGCACACATGAACACACACACAACACGCACGCTGTGCACGCTCACACACTAGCAGCCACTTAACACTTTAACATGAGCGGGCACACACTCATGCCGCACACTTATGGCCAAAAGGAAAGGCCACTTTAAATTAGAATAACAGGAACAGTGTATTGCACTACCAAAGCTACCTAGCATGTCCTATATGCTCTGTAAATAACTATGTACAGATACCGAGATGTCACACCATGTTACCTGTTACCTGTTTATTGCACAATGTTTTTTTTTTATTGGATTCTATTATATGTTGTACCACTGTATTGCACATTGTTGCGGGCAAGACCACCCGCATTTCATTGTATACTTGTATGCCGTGACAATTAAAACTCTTGACTCTTGACTTGATTAAATAAATAATAAATAATAGCCAATCAAAATAGGCTATTAACGTCATCTAAGCACGGTGTGTGCATTTAAACTCTTGCCATTGAATGGGGGATTGAATGATTGACAGCCTTGACATCCAATACACGGAGGTTGAATGATTGACAACCTTCAAATCCAATCAGATATTCCTGCATTGCACAGTCAAAACAGGTCCAGCTGCAGTTCCGTAGGTTAGGTTTAGCTGGGGCCAATCTCAAGTTTCTCAAGTTTCTTTATTAGTTGTCATACAGAAGTACAGAATACTTTTATACAAAATGTAACAGAAAGAAGCATTTTGTATGAAAGTATTCTGTACTTCTGTATGACAACTAATAAAGAAACTTGAGAAACTTGAGATTGGCCCCAGCTAAACCTAACCTACGGAACTGCAGCTGGACTGTTTTGACTGTGTAGGCACTAGGCAGCATTGAAAGAAATTGCTAGTAGTTTAGTAAGCTGTACAGCTGTAACAACTCAGTAGGGCAGGCTAAATTAAACTTTGCGCCAACATTAGGACAGAAGTATAAACCAGCAACTGAGCAACATGAAGAAGTGGACTTATGCATCTGGATCAGAAAAAAGTAAGTTGTAGTGTTTATAAAACGAAAGCCTGCTTAGCCTGGACGCTAACGTGAGCTAACGTTAGCCAGCCGAATTGTTTAGAGAACAATACGTGTCCGTAACAGTAGTGTAGTTCTAACTTCACTCGGGAGACAAAAGCCAAACATCAATTTGATGCAACAAGCTGGCTCGCGATGCACATGGCTATTGTTTACATTTTCCATGGGATTAATGCACGCGGCTCGACTCGGACTCGTCACATTGAGAAGCTGCACTATTCAACGAAAGATGAGATTGATTGATTGATTGATTGATTGGAAGATCGATCGAGATACCGTCTTTATGGGTGTCTTGGCTTTGTCAGTTTGTGTAACGTTACTGTAACACTCCTTCTCTCTCCTCTCCTCTCCTCTCCTCTCCCTCTCCTTAATCAGAGGTTCCAACGCTATAGGTCTATAATATTATGACAGGCGTTGTACTCTTAACACTTTGAGTGCCACTCACGAGATTTCTCTGGTTTTTAATAGTGACGTAGAATGCCACTCACGAGATTTCTCTGATTTTTCTTCTTTTTTTTTTTTTTTTGCGATCTGAAAAATTATTGCATCACCCGAGCCTACCCGAGTATAGCCGAGGGGCGCCGGCGATCACTGTGGAAAAAAGCGCCCCCTGTCGTCTCCCAGATGACATAAGTGATTTTGGAATGGACTCAATGAAAATGAATGGGGAAAAAAATCCGGTACTCCACATTTTCCAGTTCACTGATCCAGCCGGGGTTACCAGAGTTCATTCTGGAGCCTCAGAGCCCCGCGGATCATGGAGTTCTACTGTATCGCATTGGATCCATACACGTATCGATTTTTTCGAATGGTGATCAGGAATTGGAATATACCAGTTGGATACCATCTGATGTCAGGTAAGGACTCTATGTTATCAGTGGTAGGATAATCAGAGTAAGTTTGATGAAGTTATAAGCTGTTTTGTGAAATGTCTTCTTTCGGTTTCACTGTAAAAGTCTGTGAGGAAATCAACGGAGCGATTATCAGTGCGCGGCCGTAATGTGCTTGCGTGCACGTATAATATTGATCATCTAGCATTTATTTGAAAACGATTCATAAAAAGGCCGACGAATATCAACGTTGTGGAATATTCCACTAAAAGACGATTTTCATAGAATGCTCCAGAATGAGCTGTTTTTTATATCAAAACGGGGGCTTTTCTAACTGCTCTGAAACGGAAACGATGCGATAAAAAAACAATCTGCCTTCACAGCACTGACTGGAAAATAGTCTTTGATAATGCGATGGGCAGATTAGACACATAGCCATAATTTAAAACATAGATTAGGCGATATTAACGTTAACATTGGCGCCGATGGTGGCATTCAAGCGGTAAAACGGAAAACCAGGCGTGGCGCTCAAAGTGTTAAACAGTAATGTATATTTGTAGATCTGGTATGTCATAAATGTCTGGATGTAGCAGTACTGTCTATATCTCTGTATGTCATATATAGATGTAGCAGTGCCAGTACTGTCTATCTGTATGTCATGTTATGATGAATTGAAAATGGGGGACCCTGATGTAAACAAGACAAAAGTCTTTCTCTGGTCTGCATCCCCTTAACAATTGTGTGTATTGAGGCATACTGTATTGTACCCATTCTGCAATCTGTTAAATAAAGTGTTCATTCATTCATTCATTCATTCATTCATTCATTCATTCATTCATTCATTCATTCATTGTCCTTGTGTTACATAAAAACCCATCTGTGGCCTCGTGCAGAGGAAGGTGGTAAATACATGTTAAGATATTCCAATGTACAGTTTTGCATACCATTGACTCAGAATGGTCTGTTTTATTGAAATCGTCACAGCAGTATAGTTTGTTTATACTTCAGAAGTATGATATTTAAACATGGTCCCCAAAATGAATGGAAGCGAATGAGGAGCCTGACACCTGGGAGGAATGGGGGTGTTGCAGCGTTGGGGATGTTTAGAAAATATAATTTAATATATAATATAATATAATAATTTGTGCTTCACCTAAAAATTTGGTCATCAGCCTCCACTGGTGTGTAGTGTTCAAAACGAATGACGTTACTGGCAATCAAAGCATCAGAAACACCCCCCCCTTTCATGTATTCATGATGAAACATAATACCTATTATATACATTTGATTTGGAAAATAGTAGCGTGTCCAGGGATGAAATGCCAATGCTTTTACTAGAATTCACGTAGCGCCCTATAACTCAGCTTTCCAGGAATTAGCCCGGATTACTCCGAAACTATACTTATATTCACCACGGGATAACGCGCGAACGTATGTATTCTTTTTTGCATGTTCGACGGAAGATACTGACTGTCAAATGTCCATAGTATTGTCTCCTTAGCTATACTATAGAATATAGATATAGCTCTACAAACAAGGTGACGACCCCTATCTTTAAAGCGTGGCCTAGCTAGAACAGGATGAGGAAAATCCCCGGTGCTGAATAAGTTAACGTGGACGCTGCACACTCTGTCCTTTAATGTGGACACTGCACACTCTGTCCTTTAACGTGGACGCTGCACACTCTCTGTCCTTTAACCACATACATACACTCGCATGCATGTCGCAGCTCGTCTGCCAGCTCCGGGCTGCATTTTTTGCCGATCAACCAATACATTGTTGGAAAGTTGAAATTGCTGCCTTTCGATAGTCACCTCACTCAAGTTACAAGACGAAATATCTGGCGAGCGTAATTTGACAAGCCGCTCTGACGAGTGACCACGTCCGGTTGTGAACAGTCCTGAACTGACACGTCACCACTGATGGCGAAAATGATTGATCACCGTTGTAGCCAAGGAGCATCTGCTCCGAAAGCGATCCCAGACGGGCGGTCAGAGTGGGGGAAGGTGACACAAGAAGGCGAAGAAGTCCTTTGTTTTGACTCGAGAAATTAATGGAAGTGGATGGCCATTTTGGATAAACACGCTGAATTTTTACCGGTACACACATTACAAAAACCTGTGTGAAAAAAAAATAAAAAAAGATTTTTCACATAACATACAACAAGACATACCAGAACACAACAATAAATAATATAAAGAATAAATGAAGGAGTAAATAAAATAAAATATATATAATAATAATAATTAACAGATCAACAGACAATAACAATAACATTTGTGGTCACAAGACAAGAGAACAGGAAACATTATAATTTATATATATATATATATATATATATATATAACCACAAAAATACAAAAAACATATATAAAAATGTATTTAAATATATGTAAAATTATAAAAAGACTAAAAGACTTGTTTGTTAAAATTGAAAATAAAATATTTGATAAAAATAAAAATATACTGTTAGCTCATAATAATATAAAGAATAAATGAAGGAGTAAATAAAATAAAATATATATAATAATAATAATTAACAGATCAACAGACAATAACAATAACATTTGTGGTCACAAGACAAGAGAACAGGAAACATTATAATTTATATATATATATATATATATATATAACCACAAAAATACAAAAAACATATATAAAAATGTATTTAAATATATGTAAAATTATAAAAAGACTAAAAGACTTGTTTGTTAAAATTGAAAATAAAAATATTTGATAAAAATAAAAATATACTGTTAGCTCATTGATTTTACTCTCTCAGCTGCCGACGCCCACAAACCAATGCTAGACTCCTTGATAGAGGTGGAGCGTGACTCTCAGGTTCAGGAGAAAACTTACACAGAAGTCGCTGAAGCAATCCTGGGTAGACCACGGAAGAATAAGAAGCCATGGATCCCATCGCCGTTGTGTCCTTGGGCAAGACACTTAACCTACTTGCCTCGTATGATTGTGTATGCATGTGAATGAATGTTGGTGGTGGTCGGAGGGGCCGTAGGCGATGATTATTCGCCACGCTTCCGTGAGTCTGCCTCAGGGCAGCTCTGGCTGCAATTGTAGCTTACCACCACCGGTATGACTGTGTATGAACGAATAATGGACTCTGTGAAGCGCTCTGGGTCAGTGAAGAGCGCTATATAAATCCAAGTCATTATTATTATTATTATGGATCAGTGAAAAATCATGGAACCTTGTAGACCAGCGGGAAACAATAAACAAGAGGATCCTTGGCACACACTCGGAAAGAATCAAGAAACAGCTAAAAGCAAAGTACACAGAGAAGGATAGAGAAACAAAGAGAAGTATAAAGACAGACAAAAAGAAATGGATGGAGAACATTGCAAGTGAAGCAGAAGAAGCTGCAAGGAAACAACAAATGAAGACACTGTACGGTCTTACGAAGGCACTGTGCAACGAGAGACCTAGACAGAGCACAGCAGTACTGGACAAGAATGGCAACCTCATCAGCGGAAAATATGCAGTGCAGGCAAGGTGGACAGAACACTTCAAGGAAGTACTGAATAGGAAACCACCAGAAAACCCAATAACTGATGAGGAAGAATGTGAACTCACTAACATGATTGAAGAGATTCCTGTACATGAACCAACACTGAAGTAAAGGAAGTGATTAAAGGACTTCAGAATGGGAAAGCACCAGGAATCGACAACATCACAGCCGAGTTATTAAAAGCAGACATTGAGTTTTCAGCAAAGAAGGTACATCAATTGTTGGAAAAAATATGGAGGCAGGAGAAGATCCCAAAGAACTGGAAGAGGGGGCTTATCATCAAACTAGCAATGAAAGGAAACCTCAAAGAATGCAAGAACTCAAGAGGCATCACCCTACTTCCAGTCGTAGGCAAGATACTTGGCAGGATCATCATTGACCGAATCAGAATTGGAATCGACTCACGGCTAAGAAAAGAACAAGCCGGTTACAGAAGAGGAAGAGGAACAACAGAACAAGTCTTCATACTGCGGAACATCATTGAGCAAGTAAACAAGTGGCAAGCAACACTCCACCTGAACTTTGTGGATTTTGAAAAGGCTTTCGACTCAGTCCACCATGAAAGCATATGGCTAATTATGAACAAATATGGAATCCCAAATAAGATTGTCCAGATAGTGAAAATATTCTATGAAGACTTCCAGTGTGCAGTAGAAGACCAAGGAGAAATATGCGAGTGGTTTAACATCAACAGCGGTGTCAAACAAGGATGCAACATGTCAGGTTTTTTATTCTTAATGATCGTGGATTGGATAATGAGAAGAACAGTTGGACAAGGTGAGAATGGAATCAGATGGAAGTTGACATCAAAACTTGACGATCTGGATTTTGCAGATGATGTAGCATTACTCTCCTCTACCAAACACCAAATCCAGGAAAAAACTACAAGAATGGAGAGAGAAGCCAGACGAGTGGGACTCAAGATTAACACCGGAAAGACAAAAACCATGAGAATTAATGCAAGAAACCATGACAAAATCAACATCACCGACCAAGAGATTGAGGATGTAGACCAATTCACATACTTGGGAGCCACCATCTGGAAAGAGGGAGGGGGTATGAAAGACCTAAAGAACAGACTATCCAAAGCAAGAGGTGCATTCATCAAACTCAAAAAGATCTGGCACTCCAACAGCATCTCAAGAAGAACAAAGCTGAGATTGTACAAAACACTGGTTGTGCCAGTCCTACTGTATGGATGTGAAACATGGAAGATGAACAAGGGAGACAACAAATCAGTCGATGTGTTCCATAACAGATGCCTCAGAAGAATCCTCAAAATCCAGTGGCAAGACCGCATCAGCACCGTAGAGCTACTAGAAAGAGCCGACATGAAGCCATTGAGCAAGGAAGATGATAGGACACATACTGAGGCAAGACCACAACAACGACTGCAACATATCAATGACTTGGGCACCAGAAGGGAAAAGAAGAAAAGGAAGACCAAAGACTACCTGGAGATGCACAGTAGAGAAAGAAAGAAAAGAGGCAGGGTGGAGCTCATGGCCTGAAACAAGAACAATGGCAGCTGACCGGGAGAAGTGGAAATGCTCTGTGAAGGCCTTATGTGCCACTAGGCACGAAGTGGATAGGTAACAGGTAACAGACTCCTTGATTGATTGATTGATTGAAAATCTTATTAACAGATTACAGAATGGGTACAATACACTACGGTTCAAAATACAAAATTGTTAACTTTTTCACGGCCAATCACGACTATAGTCGGGTTATCTCGCCAGCGGTTGAGCGCCAGAACACGACTATACTCGGGTTTTCGATAGTTTTCATAGTTTTTTCTTTTATTCGATTTTATTATTCTATACAGTCTCATGGACCACTGTGTATCATTGGGACTCATTCTGAGACCTCAAGATTGCAATGCCGGCCGAATCCTGGTAGGTGGCAGTATCGCCTACCCTTTGAAACCTTATTTCACACTGTGTGTTACATTTTATATGGTCCGGGCGGAGAAATGGTACCCGGGCAAGTGAAAGGCTTCATTCGAGCCACTTGGAACGCGTCCAGCACACTTGATGCATAGTTTGTCCCATTTCATGTCAGGGACCCGATGGACATCAATACTGGAAATCGCGATCAGACCATTGGAATATTCATTTTGGAATACCTCCTAGCAAAGGTAAAGACTATATGACATCAATCCTACTTTGATCCTACAATGATTTCACATCGATCTCAATGATCATATCACATACTCCAAAACGTATGCCGTTGCTGACGATCAGAGCATCATAAAACGACCCCCCCCCCCCTTTGATGCCTTCATGATGAAACATAATACCTATTATATACCTTTGATTTGGAAATAGTATCGTGTCCAGGCGAGCAACGCGAACGACTTTAGCAAAATGCACATAGCGCTCCATAACTCAGCTTCCAGGAATTAGCCCGGATCACTCTCAAATACAATATTCACCATGGGATAACACGCAAATGTATACATGAAAAATTTACTATTTTTGTACATGTTGGATGAGAGATAGTGACTGACACTTTGTTCTCTAAATACTACTGGTACTTTTACACATATGATGTGGGAATGCCCCACAGTTAAAAGTTTCTGGGAACAGATAACTAATTATCTATCTAAAGTATTACAAAAACATATTCCCTGTTGTCCCAAATTACTTCTCCTTAATGATGATGATTCTTTAGCTTTAAGTATTGTTCAGAGACGATTTTGGCTGGCAGGAAGTACTGGTGCAAAAAAAAAAATGGCGCTGCGATGGCAAGCTCCACACTCTCTGCCCTTTAATCACTGGAAACAGTTATTAGCTGATGTTGTAACAATGGAGCTTTCTACAGCTAGATTAAATGGGGCAAGATATCAAACAATAGATAGCTGGAACCATATTCTCTATCAAGTTAGGACCTTCAATATATAGCTAGCAGGACATAACTAATTATATCTGTATAATTCCTTTTAGTTTTTTTTTGTTTTTCGGTCTTTGTTGAAATTTTTTTTCAATTAATTTTCTTCTCAGGCCTATGACGGGTGGGTTGGGGGGGGTTACTATTATTATTATTATTATTATTATTATTATTATTATTATTATTATTATTATTATTATTATTATTATTATTATTATTATTATTATTTTATTTATTTTTTTCAACGGTGGTTGGTGCAGGGGTTAGGGGGTAGGAGTTTTTTATTTTAAATGAGGCAAGGGGCAAGCCAATGCATGTAATTGGCAAATAATTTAAATGTATGTTTTTATGTGCATTGTATGTGCATTGTATGTGCATTATATATCCTGCCTTTTCTTCCAAAAAATGAAATAAAAAAATATATTAAAAAAAAAGAGATAGTGACTGTCAAATGAGCCATAGTATTGTCTCCTGACAGCAGGGATGGGGATACACGCTGGTGCTGAATGAGTTAAGGGGATGCAGACCAGAGAAAGACTTTCGTCTTGTTTACATCAGGGTCCCCCATTTTCAATTCATAATGACATTTATGACATACACAACATACAGATATACAGATATATATCATGACATTCATGACATACAGATATACAGTACTGTTACACTTATGACATACAAGATATACAAATATACAGTACTGTTTACCAGAGATCCTAACAGAAACTATACACATTCGAGGGGGAGGAAACTGTACATTAGGAGAGGGTTGGGTGGGTTTTGGGAGTTTGGACATTTACGGGGGCCAGTTTCTAATTGCAGCCTCCTGTAGATGCTCTTTGAGGGCGGTTTTGAAGGTGGGTAGGGATTCACATTATTTTACGGCTGTGGGTAGGGTGTTCCACATTGTTGTGGCATAATTACTAAACGTGTTTAGTCCCTTGTTTGTGCCGAATCTGGGTTGAACATGATTTGTGGAACTCCCTCTGGTGTTGTGGTTGTGGAATTCACTGACCTTTGGGAAGTATTTCAACATGTACATGGGTATCTTAGTGGTGTAGTGTATCTTTTTTTAATTTATTTTTATTTTTTATTATTTTTTAAACACACATACTGTATAAACAAACATGACAACAGACGATAAGATACACAAGCATTAATATACAGTGTATATCCAACGAAATTACCATTTATACCAATGTCTTATACAGGATATACCCCTAATACCTGTTATCTAAAAACCTACACACATATGCTCCAGCTCGAACCCCCCCCTCCCGGACCCCTCTTTGGATAGTACCTCCATTATCCCTTGCTCCTAACCAGACGCTACCATTATAAGCTAGCTTTTATTCTCTCCACCACTTCTAACCACATTGACATTTTGGATTCATTGAGACCCAGAATTCTTGCTGTAGATATTTCTTGATAAATCACATCGAGATATGTAAGAAACCAAACTTTCCGGCAATTTTTTTCCGGTTGAAACCAGCGTGATGCGGTCAGCTTTTTAGCTACTGTGATACCCGATAAAATCAATCTCTTTAGCTGTGGATTTGCTGCAAACTCAAAAACATCATTCAATAGTAATACAGAGGGGTGTACAGGTATATTCCAAGATACGAGTTTTGATAATTGTTGGGTCACATCTTTTCAGAATGTCTTAACTGGTGGGCAGTCCCAATACATGTGCATAAATGTCCCTTCGTCCCCATTTGTACATTGGGAGCATTTGGAGTCTTGTTTAAGACCCATTCTGTTCAGTCTTATAGGAGTCAAGTATGTCCTGTGAATATAGTTAAGATTGATTTGTTGATGGTCCGGGTTCCTTGATGTAAGTCGGACATTTGCCCAGGCTCCTTGCCAATCAAAGTCACTTTCCAGGTCTGGTATATCCCTCCTCCAGACAGAGTCTAGTTGGAGGGTTTCATACGAGGACGTTAGTAATTGATGATACAAATCTGAAACAAAACCTCTCGATGTCTCTCTTTCATAGAAGAATTTGTGGTATCTGTGGTCAGGGGCGTATTTGGCACGGGGGACTTGGGAATGGGTCCCCCCCATTTTTTCAGAATGCAGTTAATGTCCCCCCCCCGTCTGACTACCTGTATGCAAAGAGTAGTAGATGGGGGTCGCATTTGCACGGGCCAAGTACCCACTCGCTAAAGTACTCGTCTTTGCATAATAATAGCTCGGGTCGTCCCCTCAGCCGAGGTGTGTGTTAAAATACGTCATCACATACGGTATAAAGAGAGATAAGATAAGACATTCAGTGCTATGTCCGACTCCTACCTGCGTGCAGCAACAACGAGATGGCACCGTCGCCCAAGAGGAGAAAGCTACTTCTTCAAAGCAAACTAAGTTTTGCTACGCTGTCGCCCGGAGCTAAACCAGCAGCAGTGACGACACCACCACGAAACAGGAAGGCAAGTAACAGCATTTTAGCAGATTTTCTTTTTTTAATATAGGCCTAATGTATTTGTCCAGATTGACTATATAGCTATAGCTATTTGCCTGTTTGTTTCTCTTGAAAATAATCGTGGTTCATAAGTCCATGATTGATTGATTGATTGAAACGTTTATTAACAGATTGCAGAATGGGTACAGTACAGTACAGCTCAATACATAAATTGTTAAGAGGATGCAGACCTGAGAAAGACTTTCGTCTTGTTTCCATCAGGGTCCCCCATTTTCAATTCATCATATGACACACACGACATACAGATAGACAGTACTGCTACATCTATACATTTATGACATACCAGATTTTCAAATACAGTACTGTTTGTGATACTAAAAAAATCCAGAAAAAGAGTATACATTTGACATAGAAACTGTGCATTGGAGGAGGTTGGGTAGGTGGGGTGGGGCTGTACATTGGAGGTGGGGGGGGGGGGGGGGGTGGGTAGGATACAACCCCATTGTAATCATCCTGACAAAATAATGATGAATTGAAAATGGGGGACCCTGATGTAAACAAGACTAAATTCTTTCTCTGGTCTGCATCCCCTTAACAATTGTGTGTATTGAGCCGTACTGTATTGTACCCATTCTGCAATCTGTTAATACAATTTCCAATCAATCAATCAATAATGGGAATGGAACACTGGTGCATTAATGTTTTATTAATGTACGCTGTCCCCATGGTTCAAATAAATAAAGTTAGTAAACCTATACCCGTGTTCTAATGGTTTCTCTCTTTTTGGGTTTGTTTATTCTGCAGGAGGATGCAAATACGGCTTCTGAAAGCACACAGACAGTGCCTGTAAACGTAGATGCACAGCTGCAGCGTGCACTATCCCCACCACTGAATGACAGAAATTATGTAAGTAACAATAATGTCTTAACAAAATACATATTTGACTGTGTAGTGGATGGTTGGATAGATGCTGGATAGACACAGAGCTCCCTGCCCCCTCCCCTCAGGTTTGGTGTGTGAACGATGTCATGGTCTGATTACCGGTACCCAGGCCGAGCACTCACACCAAACCTGTGAATGTGATGGGTTGCATTCCATTCCCAATAGCCTGTTTACAGAGTCCATCAGCAAGACATAGTCATTTGCAAACAAGATACAAACTCATTGTAATCATCCTGACAAAATAATGATGAATTGAAAATGGGGGACCCTGATGTAAACAAGACTAAATTCTTTCTCTGGTCTGCATCCCCTTAACAATTGTGTGTATTGAGCCGTACTGTATTGTACCCATTCTGCAATCTGTTAATACAATTTCCAATCAATCAATCAATAATGGGAATGGAACACTGGTGCATTAATGTTTTATTAATGTACGCTGTCCCCATGGTTCAAATAAATAAAGTTAGTAAACCTATACCCGTGTTCTAAAAATTCTCTTTTTGGGTTTGTTTATTCTGCAGGTGGATGCAAATAAGCCATATCAGCCCAATCCAAGAGAAATACCAGGTCAAACACTGGCAAACAAAACGCTACGTTTCCAAGAGAAATGGTTTAAAGCATTTTCTTGGATTCACTACAGTCATACACACAGTGGAGTCCTGTGCTTTTATTGTGCAAAAGCATTTCAACGTGAGAAGTCTACCCTGGCGAAATACACTGATCCAGCATTTGTTTCTGCTGGATTCAGAAACTGGAAAAAGGCTGTGGAGAGATTTACTGATCATACAAACAGCAAGTCTCATAACCTTGCAGTTATGCAACATTATCAGAAACCAAATCCTATTAATGCTCAGCTTTCTAGTGCTTTGGCAGCATCACAGCAAAAAGCCATGTCATGCTTGAAGAAGATCATGAGCAGTGTGCAATTCCTGGGCAGACAAGGTCTGGCTCTCAGAGGCCATGAATCAGATCAAGGAAATCTGTCTCAGTTACTCAGGATGAGATCAGCTGATGACTCCAAGTTGTTTGAGTGGCTTAATTCACGTGTCGATTACACAAGCCCCCAAATCCAAAATGAAATGTTGAACATAATGGCAAAATCCATCATTAGAGATATAGCCACTGAAATCAGATCACAACCACAGTTGCAATACTCCATCATTATTGATGGAACACAGGACATCACTGGGACCGAACAGGAATCAATCTGTCTTCGCTATGTTGACCACAACCTTATTCCCCATGAAGAATTTGTTGGTTTATATGAAGTGTCGCTCACAACTGGACAAAACCTAGCAAATGTAGCCAAAGATGTGCTGCTTCGTCTTGGTTTGTCTCTTGATGGGCTCCGGGGACAGACATATGATGGAGCAGCAAACATGTCCGGAAAATATTCTGGTGCACAAGCCTATATTTCACAAGCACAGCCACTGGCTCTGTATGTACACTGTGGTCCTCACTGTGTTAATTTGATAACACAGGCAACTTGCACAGCTTCATCTGTAGTCTGTGATGCTCTGCAATGGGTCCATGAATTGGGGCGTCTGTTTGGACTTTCAGGCAAGTTCAAGAACATCTTCAGCAACATTGCCACATCTTCACATGGATCCTTCACCACACTGAAGCCGATGTGTCCTACACGGTGGACTGTGCGAGTCGCAGCAGTGCATGCAGTCCTCAATCAGTATGCGGCAGTGTTACTCAGCTTGGAAGAGATGGCTTCAACTGGCTCTGAATCAGCTACAAAGGCAAATGGTCTGCTTGACAGATTCCAGAAAGGAAACACAGTTCTGGGACTCCATCTTGCTTTGGAGGTTCTTGAGGCAATGGAATGCCTCAACAAATCCTTGCAAAGGCGAACCACCACAATCACAGGGATGCAGGCTGCAGTAGAGTGTGTCAAGACAGCTCTCCACAAGAAACGAACAGAGGAAAGATTCCAACAGGTATATGTCACAAATATAACAGTACTATATATGTATGTCCCTATCCTATGTCATAAATGTCATTAAGAATTGAAAATCCTGACTAATAATGATGAATTGAAAATGGGGGACCCTAATGTAAACAAGACTAAATTCTTTCTCTGGTCTGCATCCCCTTAACAATTGTGTGTATTGAGCTGTACTGTATTGTACCCATTCTGCAATCTGTTAAATAAAATTTTCATTCATTCACAGATATTTGACAACACCGCAAAGCTGGTCACCTCACTAAACATCGATCCGATGGAAATGCCTCGTATCCGCAACCCTCCAAAACGTCTAACTGGTGACGCTGCAGCACATGTCCCAGCAACTTCTGTGGACTTCTTCAGAGGGGAGTTCTTCAAAATACTGGACACAGCAGATCTGCAATTCCGAGAGCGGTTTAATCAAAGAAGCTTTGAAGTGCTTCAGAAGTTGGAGGGTGTGCTTATTAGGGGAGAAAGTGATGACATTGTGGACAAGTATCCAGAGATGAACAGGAGGATGCTGGATGTTCAGCTAGCCATGTTCAAAGCAACTAACACCTATGCATCAAGCACAGAAGCTGCAGACATCCTGAGAGGCATGTTGCCTGAAGTCAGAGGTCTTTTTGATCAGGTGGAGGTCCTTGTGAGGCTGTTGCTGGTTGTTCCCTCATCCTCTGCTGAAGCTGAGAGGAGTTTCAGCGGACTCCGGAGGTTGAAGACCTGGCTTCGCAACTCCATGAAGCAGAAAAGGTTGAACAGTGTGGCAGTTTGTCATATACATCAAGAAAGAGTTGATGCCTTTGACATTAGAGAACTCTGTGAGGAATTCATCTCTGCCCATGATCGGAGACAACATGTCTTTGGAAGCATTGGATGAGTTTAAATGTGAAAATGTCAATTTAAATAATGGAGAAGTCACTTTAAAGGAATGAGGTATATAAAGTCACTTTAAGGAAAGAACAGATGTGGCTCTTGTATAATATAGTTTAGATACATTAAGTATAATAATGACAAAGTTAAAATTGTATAGTAGTCTACATAGAAACAGGTTTGTTATATAACTTATGTACCAGTGCATAAGAGTGATTTATGTTAATGTTTTGTACCTGTAATTAAATTTGATTAAAAGTGATTGGTGATAGATAAAGGTGATAGATACATTAAGAGCTAAAATTGTATATTGTATAGTAGTGTTTCTCAGGAACCTAACATGTATTTTTTTTTTATCATGCATATCTTGTATTACTGTGTTCATAATTGCTAATTGAAGCACCATATAATAAATGTTCTTTCACCATAAACCTTTCAAATTTGTTTATTATTTGTCACAACAATACTTGTTTCTGTATGAGCTCAAAAAAAGTCAACCAACGAACTAGATTCTTGTACCGGATCTCCTCTCTGGTAAACAAGAATACCCTGAAGACTCTGGCAGGAGCACTCAGGGTACTATGACTATGCTTACCTCATGGTACCAAAGCACCTCAAAGGCGCTTAAAACGTTTATGTCACAAATGTAATGGTAAATGGTAAATGGCTGCTTTTTTATATAGCGCTTTTATCCAAAGCGCTTTACAATTTGTTACTCACATTTTTACCCATTCACTCACACATTCACACACCAACGGCGGAGGCAACCATGCAAGGTGCCAACCTGCTCATCGGGAGCAATTAGGGGTTAAGTGTCTTGCTCAAGGACACATCAACACGCTGCCCGGGAGGAGCGGGAATCGAACCGGGAACCTCCGGATTGCCAGACGACTGCTCTACCTCCCGAGCCACTGTCGCCCCAGTGTATCAGTACTAAATACCTATATGTCCCTATGCCATAAATGTCATGTATGTTGTGTATTTCATAAATGTCTATATGAATTGAAAATGGGGGATCCTGATGGAAACAAGACAAACGTCTTTCTCAGGTCTGCATCCCCTTAACAATTGTATGTATTGAGCCGTACTGTATTGTACCCATTCTGCAATCTGTTAAATAAAGTTTTCATTCATTCATTCACTCAGTGTGTCGTTTACATGGAGAAATGGCGCCACCGCTTGGAAAAATGCGGTATTGCACCCCTGGTATTAAAAAAAAAAAAAACTAGGTAGACGGCCCCCCCCCCATCGCCGTCACTCGCCACGCCCCCAAATCTGTCCCCCCCACACATTGAGAGAGAGTTACGCCAGTGTCTGTGGTGTTCAATTGGTATGTCTAATGGAACACTGTGAGACTTCAAACATAGCCGTAACTGTATGTAAAAAAGCCATGTGGACTTGGTGAGATAAAACTTTTTGCATATTTCTCCATAACTACAAAAACCCTGTTTGTTAAAAACATCCCCTAATGAGTGTATGCCTTGCTCTTCCCATATAGGGAATCTTATAGGTCGTTTTTCAATTAAGAGTGCATTGTTATTGAATAAGGGAGTATGATTGTGCCATTTATGTGGGTTAGGATATTTTTTGTGTTTCACGCCATATCCGGATCGCATGGGTAATTATGGGGCCAAATTTCCATTCACAGTGCTTGATTGGTAGTTTAGTGTATGCTATGTCCTTCAGTCTATGTGGGGCTACTATGTTTTCTTCCAATTTTCTCCAGGATACTAATGCTTGGGGATCAAACCATGTTGTCAATGGTCTTAATGTGTACGCCTTAAAATAGTGGAAAAAATCTGGAAATGCCATGCCACCGTCTGCTTTATTTCTCTGTGCGGTGGATCTTTTTATACGTGGTGGTTTGTTATTCCAAATAAATTTGTATGTGGAGGAGTGTAAACTTTTCCAGTAACCCTCTGGAGGGGGTAACGGTAGCATTGAACTGAAGAAGTTGATTCTAGGTAGTACATCCATCTTAACTATTGATATCCGTGCCTGTACTGAGTTTTTAAGTTTTGCCCACCTATCAAGGTCGTCTTTGATTTTGTTTTGGATTTTTGTGTAATTGTGCTTCACCGTTTGTCTTATGGTGGGGAATATTTCCACTCCCAAGCATCTAAAATGTTTTACCATAGGTATCTCTCCTGGGAGGGTTATATCTTTTTTTGCAGGGGTGTTAAGTGGAAGGAAAGCCGACTTCGGCCAATTTATCTTAAATCCCGATAAATCACCAAAGTTCTCAATCAACTTGAGCAGATGAGGCAATGTGGTGTTGGGGTTTTGCATGAACAATATTACGTCGTCCGCATATAAACTAATTTTATGTTGTGTGCCCTTGATTACGATTGGTTCTATGGATTGGGATTGTCTTATATATTGTGCTAAAGGCTCTAATGATAGATCGAATAGTCCGGGACTAAGAGGGCAACCCTGTCTGGCTGAGCGTGATACCGGAAAGATTTTGGAGATGATTGTACCTGTTGTAATCATGGCCGATGGGTCTTTGTATAATACTTTAATCATATCAATGAATCCTTTTCCTAACCCCATCCTTTCTAATACTGCCCATAGATATGACCATTCCAGCCTGTCAAAGGCTTTCATAGCATCCAGGGACAGCATCGCCTTAGGTATGGTGTCGTCCTTGTCGGCATCTAGTACGTGCAGTATTCGTCTTATGTTATCAGTGATCAGGCGGCCTCTTATGAAGCCAGTTTGGTCCGGATGAACTAAAGACGTCATATGCTTTTGTAATCTGATGGCTAATACCTTAGAGTACAGTTTGATATCGGTTCCGAGGAGGCTTAAGGGTCTGTAACTACCGCACTCGGTGGGGTTTTTGTCTTTTTTGAGAAGGACTGTTATGAGTGCAATATTGTCATTTTTATGGAAGGTCCCCTCCTTGACTGAGTATAAGATCATATTTAGTAATAAGGGTCCAATTATGTCCCAACAAGAAAGGTACATTTCTGGTGGGATACCGTCTCTTCCCGGAGCCTTACCACTTTGCATTTCGGATATGGCCTTCTTGAGTTCCTCTAGTGTGATCGGTGTTTCTAACTGTTTAGCGTGATCCTCTGAAAGTTTAGGGAGAATAATTTGTCCATTTTGTTTTGATCGAAGGTCGTTTCTGATTTATATAAGTCGGAGTAGAATTCTTTGAATGTATCGTTTATTTTTTCAGGGTCTGTTTCAAGTACTTGTTGTGCTCTAATGGTAATTATATCTGCAAATTTTGCATTAATTCTTAATCGCATGGCTAATAGGTGACTAGGTTTAGAACCTTGGGAGTACTGCTGTTGTCTTGTGCTGCGTATTTGTATTTCCGATTGTTGTCTGTATATGGCATTGATCTCTATTTTTAGTACGTTAACTTGATTTTCTAGTCGAGTTGAGTTGTTGTATTTTAAAGAATTAAATAGCGTTGAGTAAAGCGTTTCCAGTTCAGACAGTTTTGTGCATTGATTTTTGCGCATTTTGGAGGAAAAGCTATCAGTGAAATCCTTGATCATTCCCTTTACAGACATCCATATTATTCTGGGGTCTTGCACCGAGTTTGCATTCTCCCGTAGGAATACTATAAGAGCTTCTTTGAGTTGTGTAATGAATTCCTTGTTATTAAGCAGCATCGATTTAAATCGCCATCTTGGGGCTCGGGAAGATAGTATGCCAAATGTTCCTTTTAGGAGTAAATAACAGTGATCTGATAGTGCATTGGGTATCATTTCCACTTCATATTTATCAAATAGTCTCGGGGATGCAAAGACATATGCAAAGACATAATCTATTCTGGATAATGTGTTATGTCTCGCAGATCGACAAGAGTACTTTCGGGTTGTGGGATTAAGTGATCGCCATAAGTCATTTACACCTGTAATCTTCGACCAATCCTTTAATGCTTTAGATAAATTCTTTTGTTCGCTGGAAAAGGCGAGGTAAGATTTGTCCATCCTTGGATTCCAAATGGCATTCAAATCTGCACCTATTATAAATGAGTAATCGGGAAGGTCTAACATTGCATTGGTTAGTGTAGAGAAGAAACCCTCTTCGTACAAATTTGGGGCATATATCGCTGCCAACGCTATTTTCCTGTTATTGTGTACAATCATAGCTATAGTTATGCGACCATCTGCATCCGACCATACTCGGATACTTATGACCTTTTTCTTCTTTCTTTTTTACAACAGAATCCTCAACTCGACTCGACTTTTGACCGTAATATGGATCTAATAAGCTGGGCTTTTACAGCGATTGATCGCATATTCTCTACAAGGAGGCAGAATGCGGATGACCCATTATGCCCTCTTGGGAGCTATCAGGCGGGATACACCATAAATTCATACGGGACCTGGCTCGCGATATGCTTTTTCCCGCTGGAGATAAACGACGTTGAGGACGTATATCTTCTAATTGTCATGCTGCTCGGCCTGGGCTCCGTCAGCTGTTGGATCTGGTACTGTCTGAATCTAATTCGGAAGAAGTTGATTCCCCTGGCCAGGGATTTGGCCGGGATCAAGGAAAACCAAATGGAACTGTTTAAAAAGATCGCTGACCTAAGTACCCTGCGCGGTGATGAACAATTGAGCTCCAAGACCATGTTGGAAAGGGGCGAACTCTACCATGTAGACGAACAGTCGTGCTTGAAGACTATTCTTGAGAGACTTGCTTCTAACCATACAGAGGAACTGTCGCGGTCACAGGCCATTCTGGACATCACGTCGGAAATTAGGGACGTGAAAATTAAGATGCCACCGTACCGTGCTAATAGGGGATACGATGATGGTGACGATGACTAAATTGACCTAATTCTGACCATATGCGGCATTATCTGCCTCGCTGCATGAAGTATCACCCCCCCCCCCCCCTCCCCCACCCCCCTTATCCCTTTCTGCTGTGGAACAGACCAAGGCCAGGGTCAACGCGGAGGAGTGACTCTCCAGCGAGGTGATTCTGGGAAGGAGGAGACGAACTGTACTGTCTGGAAGCGATACGATTGATGAGGCCCTCCTCCCCCCCTCCCCACCCCCCCCCCATCCACCCCTGTCCTCGTGAGTAACTGGCGCCATATGCCGATTGGCCGGCTGCCTCTGATGTGCGTCGGTGGGGGCCCCTTAGACTGCTTCACTACCAAATTCCTGTACCCGAGTCTCCCATGCCCCCCCCCCTCCCTCCACTCCGTCCTCCCTCCAGTTCACCAGGCGCGATCCATCTTGTTTTTCTACTCGGTGTGAATGCAGCCGACTATCGCGCATACAGTGTCTCAGGCCTACTGTAATGATGACATGTGTCAACAAATGTACATGTCTGTTGAATTTATGCTGTGCCATTGTTACTGTAAAAATGTAATGATTGTGTTGTTGTTAATATTATTAATGAGACGTTGAGCTGTATGTGTGTGTCACGAATTTCCCCAAGGGGATTAATAAAGGAATATCTTATCTTATCTTATCTTACTCCCTTTAATTCAATATTTAACTTACGTCTAACGACTATGGCTACACCTCGAGTTCTCGTACCAAAAGAAGAGTGACTAATATTATGATATGTGTTGTCCGCTAACGTATCTATGTCTTCCTCTAAAATGTGCGTTTCGCTTAGTAGAGCCACGTCCACATGTTCTTTTTTCATCAGTGTGAGCACGCTTTTGCGTTTGTGTTGTTTATTTATCCCACCAGTGTTCCATATCATTATATTCAAACTAGCCATAATCTATACATGTTGTAGTGTAGTTTTTGGTAATGCTTCTTGAGTGCGAAGCTACAATAGATGTACATCCAATTATTGAGGTCCCGTTGAGAGCCGAGCTTAAAAACATATATATATACAAATAAAAATCCCCTTTTTCCCCCTCTCCCAGAGAGTCGTACAGGCCTGTGTTCCATAGACACATCCTCCGCGTATGACTCCCTCCCTTAGGCCACTGGATTGCCCAAACTGAGCTTTGTAATCCTACTCTTCCTATGCTAATTGCCATAGGATCTAACATTTTCATTCTAATTCAATAGAATGTCGCTTTTGGTCTTGCGCCTTCCCTTAATGTAGTAAAATATTATGAAAAATGAAAAAAAGAATACCTTCATTGATATATTCATTTGAACCTTCTACTAACTTATGTAGGAAACATCAGAAAAAGGAAAAGATTGTAGACAAACACTAACACCTTAAAATGAAGAAAAATAGAAAAGAACAATGTAAGATAAAAAAAAGGGAGTGAGAGCTAAAATAAAACTCAACGTGGAGAAACCACTAGAATAAAATTGAATACATAGATAAAAGAGAAAAACAGAGACTTTTAGAGCTACATTGTGCCAATCTCTAACTCAGTGGAGTGATTATTTAAATTATTAGAATAACCTTGTTGTGCTCATACATTTAGGTGTGGCTGATTTTTTTTAAAGCCTTACAAGGCCTGATTAAACTTCAGTCAATTATGCTTATACACACCGGATGTTAATGTTAAAGTTGCATGCCTTCGTTGTAATGGTGCATTTTATTCTAGAAGGTTGTAGAATGCCCTAGTATATACGAACAGACTGCTGTTATGTTCCAGAATGATCTTCCTACCCAGGGTTCATGACTACTAGTATTTTCGGGATATTCCTTAGTGTCCCAGAGCAGTCGAGCGATGAGCCCAGAATATTCCAGATTGTTCACAGTGTCAATGATATATTCTTGTCTCCACGGAGACCAGAAGTCTGTAAATATAATGCATTACGAACCATATTATTCACCTTGTGCCTTGGTGTTGCCGGCATGCATATCATCTGCTACTTTTGTTGAGTCGTGGTAAAGTCATTCTAATACTGAAATACAAAGAGAAAGAGAGAGATGAGTAGGCTTATCTGGTGCGAGACAGTGTTGCGTTCTGCCCTGGGGGACCTGCTCCATGTAGATTCAAGTATTCCTCGGCGTCTTTAGGCGTGCGTAATCCTTCCCTCCGGCCGTCTTTTCCCACGATCGATAATAGTGCCGGGTATATTAGCCTTGGTCTGAGGCCACACTTGAACAATTTCTGCATCACCTCCTTGTAGGGGAAACGCTGAGCGATGGCCTCTTTGCATAGATCTTCGTAGATAAATATTGAATTTTCACCATACTTCAGTTTCCCCCTTTGGTTGCGTGCAACTCTGATGATGTCATCTCTTATTGCCGTCTTGCGCAGAGTAACAATGATGACTCTTGGACCGTTGCCTCTTTGTTCTCGAGTACCGATTCTGTAACATTGGTCCACTATCGGCTCTGTGGTTAGAATGTTGTTACCCAAAATCTCTGCTAACACTGTTGGAAACTTGTCGTCTGTGCAATTGACTGATTCATCAAGTCCCACAATGCGGATATTATTTCGCCTGTAGTAACGTTGGGTCTCGAGCAGCCTCTCCATCGCTTCATCTTTGACTTCTTGTATTTTTATCCGACATGCTTCTTCCACCTTTTTTATCTCCTTCGTTAACTCTGTCAATCCATCATTGACGTTCTTCTCGTTCTCTTTGACTACCCGTGTAATTTCTGTCACCGTATTCTCCACTGTCGTGATTCGCACGGACTGTACAGCGACCGCTTTCATAACTTCTTCGAATTTAGCATCGATGTGTTCGAATTTAGTATCGATGTGTGCGACATGTAATTTGAAAGCGACCATCTGTTCTTTCATCAGGATAGTCAGAGAGTTGAAGTCGGGTTGTGTAATTGCACTGCCTGTGTCAGTTGATATTGTAGGTGCAGTGATGGGACCGATGGATTTGTTGGCTATTATCTTCTCAAAATCCTCTGCTTTGTCCTTCACGGTACTTTTTCCTGTCGTTCCCGTTATGTTGTCCTCTATTGTCTCCCTCTCGGAGCCAGTCGCCGATGGTCCCTGTATATTCTCATCGGGGATTGTCAACAACGGATCTGCCACCGCGTCGCCTGTTATTTTTTTTGAACGTGTCTCAATCGTCGCCGTTGGATTTGCTGCATCGTGTTTCTTTCCAACCTTTTTCTTATCCTTACCATCCATGTTGAGTCTTTATGTCTTTTGATATAGTTAGTAGAAGTTCCTATTAATACATACAATGTGGTTTAATCTCATTGGTATTTGTTAAAATAATGTTTTTGAATGAAATTAACGGTGACGGGAGCGGAGCTGTTACCAAACGTGTGCGCTACATATTGTAGCTAAACCGGATGTGTGGTGTAGTCAGTGTATCTTGTAGACAAGGCCCATTGCACGCTGCTGTACTCTGTCGTCTACTAGCCATCCTAGGATATTAAAATGGGCAGGGGTGAGGTGGGTTTTATGAGTAAGGTCAAGCAGTAGTCTGACGAGTTTGTTTTGTGATGTTTGTAGTCTTGTTTTTAGTGCCTTTGAGGTGCTTTGGTACCATGCGGTGCAAGCATAGTCGTAGTACCGTTGAATGAGTGCTCCTTAGGAACAGTAACGGTCCTAGTATGCTTCCTTGTGGAACACCACAGCTCACTGAGATAATAATAATAATGCAGGACCTGCTCAGAGGTCTTTAATTGGCATGCAATTATCCTCAACACACACACACACACCGGAACACACACGCATGCATTGTCTCTGTAGGATCGCCGATGCGATTCGTCTCTGCGATTAACCCATCCCGTCGTCCTTCCCAGGGGCGGACCTTCCTACAGGCGATATAAATTTTTATTTTTTTATTTTTTTTTGCAGTTTTGGCGCCCCCCTCTATATCTGCAACCATTATTTTTACAAAAAAAAAAAAAAAAAAAAGTGGTGAATCTCGCCTAGGATTACCCATCCCGTCGTCCTTCCCCCCCATGGGCAGCCGGGAGCAGACAGGCGTCAACGTGAGCCGCATCAGGGGACCAATCCAAGTGCTCCTGTCCGTCTTCGTCAAGGACGCCACAGCGTTAGCGATCTGTTGTTGTGCATGTTTTTCCATTGGGTTTATCTTATCGGGGGGGAAACCCTTGCGAGCACGGGGAGAACATGCAAACTACACACAGAAAGGCCTGGGAGATACCCCACCTGGGAACCTGGTATCATGGAAACCTGGTCCCCAAGCGGGAATCGAACCCTGGACCTTCTTGCTGTGAGGCGACAGTGTTAACCAGTGTACCGTTTACCTCCACCATCTGTTCTCTCCCCTCCAGCTAGGATTGCATCCAGCTCACTGATGAACTATCAAAACCAATTGCTTTTAGCTTGTCAATCAGAATGGAGTGATTGACAGTGTCGAATGCCCTTTGGAGGTCCAGCATGACCATGCCGCAGTATTTGCCCACGTCCACCTCTTGTTTGATGTGGTCGTTCAAATAGAGAAGACATGTATAAGTGGAGTGGGATGTTCTGAAGCCAGATTGGAATTCGTAGATTCGCTTTTTTTTCGTGGGGTTCTTTTCTACCTGTTCGTAGAAAATTGTTTCCATGACTTTCGAGATGGAGGCAAGAATAGAAACAGGGCAGTAGTTGCCTGGGTCTAATTTGCTGCCTTTTTTGTGCAGGGGGGTCACTCTTTGGGGATGTATGCCTGTTTTATGGAGAGGTTTATTATGTGGGTGATGACCAGTGATGCCACTAACGCGTTACTAAGTAACGCGTTACTGTAATCTGATTACTTTCCCCCGAAAATAGTAATCTAACGCGTTAATCTTTACAAGCCAGTAATCTGATTGCAGTTACTTGTCCAAGTGGCTGTGCGTTACTATTTCGTTACTATCTCATCATAATGCAGGCGGAATGCAGTATTTTCTTTCGTTTTCGACAGTCAAAAATACGTTTGAGCTATTTTCCTTGTATTAGGAGTAGCGTCACAGCACGCAACCTCGCGTGTTGTACCATGCTGGTGGGCGCGGCTGTTATTGTTATTATCAAGGCTGACCAAAACCTAGCGAGCTAGCAGGGAGACGCTCGCGCTGGTAACACTTTCTTGCACTGGAAGACAAGTTCAGTCAGTCTACTTCACGTTTGTATCAGCTAAGCCCGGTGAAAAAAACATTCACTAAATATGCGGAGGTAACAAAATAATGTCTACCGCATCTGGAACCACAGCACAACCAAACGGATAGAAAAAAAAACCGAAGACGAAGCATCGACTTCTACAGGGAGGTGCACCAGCCAAACAGCAAAAGCTGGATTTCTTTACTGGATTTAAACTTTACTACCCACACTTGAAGTGCTGATGCAGAAGCCCTCGCTCTGAAGGACACCCTGCAGGACACGACTGCAGGCCTTCCAGATGCCATAGTGCAGGTATGTTCCACCTTTGAGTTAAACATCTTTTGCATTGCACTATTCATGAACATGGAACACCATACTGCAGTATGTAGGTTGTCAGTAGCACACAATAATAAATAATAATAATAAGAGCATAGGAGGAGCAGTACCGTTTAATAGGCTGTTTTTTTAAGAGCATGAGCTTCAGATACTGGATAGGTATTCAAACATAAAGAACATTTTCTTGAAGTATAACACTCCAACCCATCAAGTGCTCCTGTGGAATGGCTTTTTAGTCTGGGAGGGTTGGTGCTCACGCCTAGAAGGAACAGACTTTCTGACAAGAGGTTTGAGAAGATTCTGTTACTGAGATATAATCGCTGGTTTACTCACCCCTCTCCCCTGTTTCACTAGGAACATTAGAACCATATCTGAATAGGGCAGGCCTCAAAGGTAGGGTACATATCAGCCTACATGTAGTGTTATTGACCATTTATCTTTTGTGAAATCTATAGATCTATAGATAGGCCTACCTGCCCTATTAGTAAATTTTACTCAAACTGAGTACATTTTACTCAAAAAATGTTTGTCATTCTTATGTTGTGGCAGCAGCAGGGGGGACGACTTCGTAACCTAGTTACTTTCAAAGTAACTAAGTTACTCTGATAATCAAGTAATCAGTAAAGTAACTTAGATAACTTTTTAAAGGAGTAATCAGTAATCAGATTACTTTTACAAGTAATCTGTGGCATCACTGGTGATGACTGGGGTGATGGCAGCTGCTGAGTCTCTGAGGAATTTTTTAGTTTTTTTAGCACCTCATCTGTTGTTACCATTTTGAGTTTGAAGTCTTTGCGGACCCCTAGGTTATTGTAGAAGGCTAGGATGTGTTCTACCCCAAAATGCCCTGAGTGGGAGGGTAGTTTATTAACCAGTGTTGTGGCTATGTTTGTAAAGAAAATGTTTAAGTAATTGGCCATGTAGCGCACGCATTTGGTAATAGCTCCGCTCCCGTTAACGTTAATTTCGTTTAAAAACCTTATTTGGACAATACCAAAAGACATTAAACCACATCGTATGTATTGATAAGACCTTCTACTAACTATATCAAAAGACAACATGGATAAGGATAAGAAAAAGATTGGAAAGAAACAAGAAACAGCAATTCCAACGGCGCAGATTGAAACACGTTCAAGAAAAATAATAGGCGACGCTGCGGCAGATCCGTCGGTGACAAGCCCCGACGAGGGGAATATAGAGGAGAATACATCGGGACCATCGACTATTGGCCCCGAGAGGGAGACAATAGATGTCAACATAACAGGAACGACAGGAAAAAGTACTGTGAGAGATAAAGCAGGTGATTTTGAGAAGATAATAGCAAACAAATCCAGCGGATCCCTCACTGCACCCATATCACCAACTGACACAAGCAGTGCAATTACACCACCCGACTTCAACTCACTGACTATCCTGATGAAAGAACAGATGGTCGCTTTCAAATTACACATCGATTCTAAATTCGAACACATCGATGCTAAATTAGAAGAAGTTAAGAAAGCGGTCGCTGTACAGTCCGAGCGAATCACGACAGTGGAGAATACGGTGACAGATATTACACGGGCAGTCAAAGTGAACGAGAACACCATCAACGTTGGTATGACAGAGGTAACAAAGGAGATAAAAAGGGTGGAAGAGGCATGCCGGAGGAAAATACAAGATGTTAAAGATGAAGCGATGGAGAGGCTACTCGAAACCCAACATTACTACAAGCGAAATAACATCCGTATTGTAGGACTTGATGAAGCAGTCAATTGCGCAGACGACAACTTTCCAACAGTGCTATCAGAGATTTTGGGTAACAACTTTCTAAACACAGTGCCGACAGTGGACCAAGCTTACAGAATCGGTACTCGGGATCAAAGAAGCAACGGGGCAAGAGTCATCATTGTTACTCTGCGGAAGACGGCAATAAGAGATGACATCATCAAAATTGCTCGCAACCAAAGGGGGAAGCTGAAACATGGTGAACACCCAATATTTATCTACGAGGATCTTTGCAAAGAGGCCATCGCTCGGCGTCTCCCCTACAAGGAGGTGATGCAGAAATTGTTCAACTCTGGCCTCAGACCAAGGCTAGCATACCCGGCGCTATTATCGATCGTGGGCAGGGACAGCCGTAGGGTAGGATTACACACGCCTAAAGAAGCCGAGGAATACTGGAATCTACATGGAGCAGAACCCCCAAGGCAGAACGAAACACTGTCTGAAAACAGATAAGCCTTCTCATCTCTCTCTTTCTCTGTGTATATCAGTATTAGAATGACTTTATCCGGGCTCAACAAAAGTAGCAGATGATATGCATGCCGGCTACACCAAGGCATATTGTGTATAATATGATTTGTAATGCACTATATTTTCAGACCTCTGGTCTCCGTGGAGACAAGAATATATCATTGACAATAAGAACAATCTGGAATATTCTGGGCTTATCGCTCGACTGCTCTGGGTCACTTAGAAATCTCCCGAAAATACTAGTAGTCATGAACCCTGGGTAGGAAGATCATTCTGGAACATAACAACAGTCTGTTAGTATATACTAGTGTATTCTACAACCTTTTGAATATAATGCACCATTACAACGAAGGCCTGCAACTCTAACATTAACATCCGGGGTGTATAAGCATAAGCATATGATCAATAGATTGAAGTTTTATCAGGCCTTAATAAAACTAAAAAAAAAAAAAATCAACCACACCTAAATGTATGAGCACAACAAGGTTATTCTAACAATTTAAGTAATCACTCCACTGATGTAGAGATTGGCACATTGTAGCTCTAAAAGGCTCTGTTTTTCTCTTTTATCTAATTACTCAATTCTGTTCTAGTGGCTTCTCCACGTTGAGTTTTATTCTATCTCTCACTCCTTATTTTTATCTTTTTTTTCTCTCTCTTTTATCTTACATTGTTCTTTCCCATTGTTCTTCATATTAAGTGTTAATGTTTCTCTACAATCTTTTCCTTTTTTCTGATGTTTCCTACATAAGTTAGTAGAGGGTTCAAATGAATATATCGATGAAAGTTTATTATTTTTTTTCATTTTTCATAACATTTCATTACAGTAAGGGAAGGCGCAAGACCAAAAGCGACATTCTATTGTATTAGAATGAAAATGTTAGATCCTATGGCAATTAGCATAGGAAGATTAGGATTACAAAGCTCAGTTTGGGCAATCCGGTGGCCTAAGGGAGGGAGTCATACGCGGAGGATGTGTTTTTGTAACACAGGCCTGTACGACTCTCTGGGTGAGGGGAAAATAGGGGATTTTTATTTGTATATATATATGTTTTTAAGCTCGGCTCTCAACGGGACCTCAATAATTGGATGTACATCTATTGTAGCTTCGCACTCCAGAAGCATTACCAAAAACTACACAAAAACATGCATAGATTATGGCTAGTTTGAATATAATGATATGGAACACTGGTGGGATAAACAAACAACACAAACGCAAAAGCGTGCTCACACTGATGAAAAAAGAACATGTGGACGTGGCTCTACTAAGCGAAACACACATTTTAGAGGAAGACATAGATACGTTAGCGGATAACACATACCATAATATTAGTCACTCTTCTTTTGGTACGAGAACTCGAGGTGTAGCCATAGTCGTCAGACGTAAGTTAAATATTGAATTAAAGGGGGTATGGTCGGATGCGGATGGGCGTATAACTATAGCTAGGATTGTACACAATAACAGGAAAATAGCGTTGGCAGCGGTATATGCCCCAAATTTGTACGAAGAGGGTTTCTTCACTACACTAACCGATGAAATGTTAAACCATCCCGATTACTCATTTATAATAGGTGCAGATTTTAATGCCATTTGGAATCCAAGGATGGACAAATCTTACCTCGCCTTTTCCAGCGAACAAAAAAATTCATCTAAAGCATTAAAGGATTGGTCAAAGATTACAGGTGTAAATGATTTATGGCGTTCACTTAATCCCACAACCCGAAAGTACTCTTGTCGATCGGCGAGACATAACACATTATCCAGAATTGATTATGTCTTTGCATCCCCGAGACTATTTGATAAATATGAAGTGGAAATGATACCCAATGCACTATCAGATCACTGTTATTTACTCCTAAAAGCAACATTTGGTATACTATCTTCCCGGGCCCCAAGATGGCGTTTTAATTCGATGCTGCTTAATAACAAGGAATTCATTACACAACTCAAAGAAGCTCTCACAGTATTCCTACGGGAGAATGCAAACTCGGTGCAAGACCCCAGAATAATATGGATGTCGGTAAAGGGTATGATCAAGGATTTCACTGATAGATTTTCCTCCATAATGCGCAAGAATCAATGCACAAAACTGTCTGAACTGGAAACGCTTTACTCAACGTTATTTAATTCTTTAAAATACAACAACTCAACTAGACTAGAAAATCAAGTTAACGTACTAAAAACAGAGATCAATGCCATATACAGACAACAATCGGAAATGCAAATACGCAGCACAAGACAACAGCAGTACTCCCAAGGTTCTAAACCTAGTCACCTATTAGCCATGCGACCCTTAGGAGTCAACGGGGCGTATTGCTCCCGTGGGCGGAGAACAAAATAATTAGAATGTCTTCTAAATGCTCTAAACGTACATATTTTCAGAAATCGATAAAAATAGAAAAATGACAATTTCGAGTGCTTTGAGATGTACTATATATGTCTCATTACTTGCTAAACATAATACGACTTGTAAATACGTTTAATTCTTGCTAGATGGTATGCTTGTAATTATTTCCGTTTGCGAGAGAACTACAGCGCGTCACGAAACACACATACATGCACGCGCGCACACACACAAGAGAAGCGTGTGCGCTGTGAATAGGTGTTAGACCCCCGCGCAGAGGTGAGAGGTATCAGAGACTCGCTACCCCCCATCCAAATTCTAAACAACAGATCGGCATCGGCTTTTCATAATATGTATGAATTATCTCTTGCAATAATATCCACGGGACACTGAGCTGCTTCGCAGAATAATGTGGTGTGCGTGTATGTGTGTGTGTGCGCTGAGACGCAGCGTCGAGACGAAACTTGTGTCGAGTCTGCTTCTATGTATGCTTCTTCAGCTCGTCCTGCATTATTATTATTATTATTATTATTATCATTCTCTAGAATACACGGGACCCGACGGAACGTTAATGTCGAGTCTGCTTCTATGTATGCTTCTTCAGCGCGTCCTGCATTATTATTATTATTATTATTATTATTATTATTATTATTATTATTATTATTATTATTATTATTATTATTATTATTATTATCATTCTCTAGAATACACGGGACCCGACGGAACGTTAATTTATGTATTAAAAGTAGTCTAACATGCTTTTCATCAACATAACTGGCAGAGACAGAGTGCGTGTGTGTACGAGTTATGAGTTATCTCGCAGTTCATTCAAGCGCGCATCACGGTGATGACAGCTCTCTAGATAAAGGTGCGCTCACAGGGGCGTAGCTGGAGATTCTGGGCCCCATGAAAAGAATCAATTTGTGGGCCCCCAATCTATTAAAAAAATGTGGGGCCCCCAATCTATAAAAAAATTTGGGGCATTTGCTGGGCCCTTGGAATCATCCTAACCCCCCCCCCCCAGCTACTCCCCTGCACACACACACACACACTCTCTCTCTCTCTCTCAAACAGAGAAATCAAAAGAAATCAGTACATTACCTTGTATTACTATTGTAATCCAATATATAGGGTTGTTCATTGTACAATACAATTGATACAGTTGATGTTTCTTGTTGATTATTATTCTCTATGTGTATATGAGCATTTTTTCAATACCCAACTATGTAGTGGCCGCTTGTCGCTAGGCTAGGCCTCCTGCTGGGTCCATTCACTGGAATAACAAAGGAATGACTGGGCCTTTGCTCCAGGTGTGAAATGGTTCTAGTGACAATGATCACATTGAATTCTGGGAGTGTAGTTCTCTCATCAGATAGCTGAATGAACTTGGATCTAGTTCAAGTCCTATACTGAAAAGTTGTTAGGATTTTACCAGAATGTTTGATAGGACATTGATTGAAAACTATCGTCTCAAATTTGACAATTGATGGCTTATTTTGAAGGTATGAATCTGTAATTTTACATTATGTAACAAAAAAAAAGAGAATATTCTGAGAAGGTGGAGCTAGAAACTTTAGACTTCAGGGGGTTAAGAATTAATGCAAAATTTGCAGATATAACTGCCATTAGAAAACAACAAGTACTTGAAACAGACCCCAAAATAATAAACGATACATTCAAAGAATTCTACTCCGACTTATATAAATCAGAAACGACCTTTGATCAAAACAAAATGGACACATATCTTAATCAAATTATTCTCCCTAAACTTTCGGAGGATGACGCTAAACAGTTAGAAACACCGATCACACTAGAGGAACTCAAGAAGGCCATATCCGAAATGAAAAATGGTAAGGCTCCTGGAAGAGACGGTATCCCATCAGAAATGTACCTTTCTTGTTGGGACATAATTGGACCCTTATTACTAAATATGATCTTATACTCAGTCAAGGAGGGGAGCTTCCATAAACACGACAATATTGCACTCATTTCAGTCCTTCTCAAAAAAGACAAAGACCCCACCGAGTGCGGTAGTTACAGACCCTTAAGCCTCCTCGGAACCGATGTCAAACTGTACGCCATCAGATTACAAAAGCATATGACGTCTTTAGTTCATCCGGACCAAACTGGCTTCATAAGAGGTCGCCTGATCACTGATAACATAAGACGAATACTGCACGTACTAGATGCAGACAAAGAAGACACCATACCTAAGGCGATGCTGTCCCTGGATTCTATGAAAGCCTTTGACAGGCTGGAATGGTCGTATCTATGGGCAGTATTAGAAAGGATGGGGTTAGGAAAAGGATTCATTGATATGATTAAAGTATTATACAAAGACCCATCGGCCATGATTACAACAGGTACATTCATCTCCAAAATCTTTCCGGTATCACGCTCAGCCAGACAGGGTTGCCCTCTTAGTCCCGGACTATTCTATCTATCATTAGAGCCTTTAGCACAATATATAAGACAATCCCAATCCATAGAACCAATCATAATCAAGGGCACACAACATAAAATTAGTTTATATGCGGACGACGTAATATTGTTCATGGACATTGCCTCATCTACTCAAGTTGATTGAGAACTTTGGTGATTTATCGGGATTTAGGATAAATTGGCCGAAGTCGGCCTTCCTCCCACTTAACGCCCCTGCAAAAAGAAATATAACCCTCCCAGAAGAGATACCGATGGTAAAACACTTTAGATGTTTGGGAGTTGAAATATTCCCTACCATAAGCCAAACGGTGAAGCACAATTACATAAAAATCCAAAACAAAATCAAATACGACCTTGTCAGGTGGTCAAAACTTAAAAACTCAGTACAAGCACGGATATCAATAATTAAGATGGACGTCCTACCTAGAATCAACTTCTTCAGCTCAATGCTACCGTTACCCCCTCCAAAGGGTTACTGGAAAGAATTACACTCCTCCACATACAAATTTATTTGGAATAACAAACCACCACAGGGGTGTACAGTGCGCAGGGCCGTAGCCAGGGTTTAGAAATTAGGGAGGTCCATTTATTTTTTTTGGCCCAGACCGGCCCACTATAATCGGTCGGACACCACCCAGCCAGGGTTTAGAAATTAGGGAGGTCCATTTTTTTGTATACAAACTTTATTATCTAGAGATCAACTTAAGGTCAGTCACTCACAAAGTCATTTACAGGACGTGGGGGCACTTATTGGTGAGTGGCCTAAAGAGTGCACCAAAGCCCTGTGGTCTCTTATGCATTTATAATTTGGTGAATGGGCAAAATGCATACCAAAATGAGTTATACAACCCAACCTATTCATTCAAAATGCATTATCTATAATAAAAAGTCACCTGTTGTTGGTAAAAAATAATTTTACTGAAGTATTAACATATTTCTCCACTTGATTTGATTTGAAATCTTTATTTCGAACATGCAATGAATACAAACAAACAATAACAAAAGCAAAACACAACTCAATCTACATGTTTTAAAAGCAGTAGGAAGAAGTATACACTTATTTAATCCTACCCCGTTTCCACTACTCAAATGAGTGTACTATTTTAAAACATAGAAAAGAAAAAGAAAAAAATATATATATATATATTTGCAAAACAAAACAAAAAAAACTATATGTAAAACATGAAAGAAATAAAATAAAATGTAAACACCCGTGAATATCAAGTCCCTTCCTCATCCCTGTACCTTGTGAACATCATTTCCTTATACATCAGTTTGAATTGTCTCATGTTTGGACTTTGCTTTAGCACCACATTTAGACTGTTCCAGACTTCTTGGCTCACTGAAAGTACACAAAATAAGGACAGACAAAGACAGAGACACATATGAGTTAATGCAAATGTGACAAGGGAAATAGCACATACTATACTAGTTAATCTTTACACAACATGAATTACCTTTTGGAGGGCTAGTTGGATCCTCCTGTGTCCAGAGGCATCCCATCGCCTGAGAACTCTCTCCTTGTCTATTGACACATTGGAGTGAACATGCATGATTGCTAGTCCTGAGAGATGTTCATTGGACATACTGGCTCTGAGCCATGTTTTGAGCCTTCTCATGGCAGAGAATGATCTTTCGCAAGCACATGTTGTCACTGGGAGAGTTAGAAACAATCTCAGCATACATTGTATGTTCGGAAAGAAAGGCATGTGTGTTGCTTGCAGAGTTTCTAAAGCTGATCCAGGCAGGGCGTCATCTGAGTTGAACTTGTGTCTCCAGCGTTCTATTTCCTGTTTCACAGTATGTGGGTCAGGTAGGTCTTCTTGGTACCACTCTACCAGCTCTTCCTCTTTTTCTTTGGTCAGCTTTTTTATGTCTTTTGGTACCAGGTAAGCTGCCAGTACTGCTGGGTCATTTCTTTGTGAGAACCTGGCATCCAGTTCACTGGTGATGTGATCAAGGAAAGGATAAAAAAGATTTATCCTGTAGTGATCTTCTACTGACTCTGTGGGTACATTAGGTCTATAGTTCTGTTTCACAGACACTCTGCGTTTGACTGGGACAACGTTCACAGAGTTGGCCATGGATGAGGCTTTTTGAAAACAGCTGCTGAATGCTTGCTCACATCTCTGTGTGGCTATGACCTCACGTACATTCCTTGCTTCCTTGTATGCTGTGATGATGTCCAAGTTAGTCGACTGTAAGGTTTTGGTGAGGGGTTGCAGGAAACCCAGGACATGGTTAGTTATCACAGCAGTAATGATGGTCTCAAATGATTCCATACAATGCCGGAGATTGCAGGCCTTTCCAGAGCTTGAGGTTGGTTGTGTCTCCATGGTCTCTAAAGCAGAATGTGCAGCAGTGAATTTGTCCACAAAAGCACCCAATGTGGTTGCTCTGCTGCCCCATCTGGTGTCTGACATCAGTGGGATCCCTGCTGTCCTTGATGTGGCACCTTCTCTTCTGCACTCTTCCTGCAGGGCATCTTTCCTGGCACTTGTGGCTGAGAAGAACACAGCAATCTTTTCAACAATGACCATGGTGTTCCTCACTAAAGGAACGTCAGAACAGCCATGCACCACTACCAGATTAAGAGCATGGCTCCGACAGTGGGTGTACACTGCCCTGGGATAGAGTTCCTGGATTCTCTTTTGTACCCCACTCACATGTCCACTCATTGTAGAGGCCCCATCATAGCCCTGACCCCTAAGGAGGGTTGCCTCAAGACCCCACTTTGTGAGCTGGCTGAGGATGGCTTCAGTTATTGTTGCTGCATCTTGTTTTATTAAGGGACAGAAACCAAGAAAATCCTCTTTTATCTCAACTTTCTCTTCCTCCTCACTGACATAGCGGACACATATGGACATCTGTTCAGTTCCACTTATGTCCATGGACTCATCAGCTAATACAGTGAAGTACTTGGCCTCTTTTATTTTCTTTAACAGGGCCTCTCTGATTTCCTGAGCACAGCATTCAATTAACTCATTCTGAGTTTGGGGGGAAATGTACTTTGCATGTTGGGGTGCTGTCTTCAGATGTTGCTTTAGGATGGAATCAAATTCTGCTTTCCAATTAACAAAGTACATGAAGTTTCCATTCTCACTTTTCCCGTCCCAGCTCCCCCGGAATGCCACATTTCTCTGTCCAAGACACACAATTATGTTAATGATGGATAAGAGACTCTCACGATTGCTCCTTACTTTTTCCGCATATGTCTGGCTAAGTACTGAGCATATGTTCTTTTTCTTTCCTTGTACTACAGACAGGTAGTTCTCTGCTAGTTCAGTGGCTCTTTGATGCCCCACTGTCAAGCTATGCTTTGCGATCATGCCTCTCTTTTCACCAATAGCATTCTTCCAATCTGTGAAGCCCTTTGTAATGAAGGTAACCTTGGAACCTGAAACATTATTAAAGGCTAGACAATGAGCACAATAGACTGCATCTTCGTGTGGTGAGTAGCGAAGCCAATCAAATTTTTTCTCCCACAGAACATTATATTTGAGCTTCTTTCCTCCCAAATCTGACTGCGGATACCTATGCTGTGCTGTTGACACCCACTTATTTAGGAGCAAACCTGTTTTGTCTTCATCTGTAAATGCTTGACCTTGTAAGATTTTATTCTTTAATTTCACAGGATCAAATTGATGTAAAACTCCTGTTCCTCTGTGCTCCTCTCTGTTCTCCTCTTCTGCATTATTCTGTCTGTTCACCTCTCTGTTCTCTCTGTTCTTCTGCCTGTTCTCCTCTCTGTTCTCTTCTCCATCATGCCTGTTCTCCTCCTCTCTGTCCACGTCTCTCTCCTCATCAACCTGGCTTGACTAGACATAAGGAGAGAGAGAGAGATGATTACAATTAACTGGTACATTCAGGTCCAGAATTGTTGGAATTCCCTGACAAAGATGTGCAAAAAGCTGTACAATTTAAACAATACCATACTGGTAATGAGCAAATAGTTGTTTATTCAATTAATGCATGGAGCTGTTCCATCTTATTTCATTTGGTAATACTAACTACTCAGTCCATACAGATTTCAAGCATCCAAATATCAATGATGAATATTACATAAGGTTTACACAGTTAATAGATCACCTGTTTGTTTTATATTCATGCTCAGAGGAGTAATAGTTAGATATTTGTATGTGATTTATGGCAATTAAATCAATGGTATGCTTGTTTGTTTGGGTAGTTTGACCCGCCGGCCACTAGGGGGCAGCGTCTCATCAGTAGTGCTGATCAGTTTAGGTGACGGTCACTCAGACTCTCAGAGAGTATAACGTGGGCTTATTTTAGCCAACGCTGTGCTGACCAAATAACGTTATCATTCATATTATTATCGACATCACCATGGCCATGGCAGAGATGCACACACAAACTACCTCGGGTTCCACTTCCTCCTCCAACTCACTGTCCCTCCTCGGCCCTGCTGCCTCTGCCTGGCTCGTAGTGGCTATCTGAGGCTGTTGCACTATTATTGTGGTTGATGATGTTGAAGCAGCAAACATGTCTGTAATTTTATTACATTTTTCAGCATCCACCTCTAGCTTTCTGAATTTTTTCGCCCGCAATTTTTCTGCCCCCCCCTGGCGCTTCTTCTGTTTCTCCATATTTCTCTCTTTTCCGCATCTGTTCACGAGAAACAGGTGAGAGAGGGGGGGGGGGGGCTTATTAAACGATGTGATTGGGCCGCTTGGGAGGCGGGCCAGCATAATGGGCCGCTGGGACAGGCTAGTGGGCCGGTCGTTGACAACAGAGATGTGATTATTGGGCTGGCCGAGTGTCAGTCAGTACAAATGGGCCGCTGGGACAGGCTATAGTGGGCCGGTCGTTGACCAAACAGCCCACGCGCAGGCTTGTCAGTCACTACTGTTCTGCTCGCGCATGCTTTGAAAGCAAAGCCACCTGCATCATGTCCCCTGCCTGGGCAGAAGAGACCAAATAGTGCTGTAGCAATACAGGGGGGAGTACCTTTGCCAAACATCAGACATTACCGGACATTTTCAACTCTCGAGTGTACATTTATATTGTGATATTTCTATAAAAAAAAATTTTTTTTTTTTTTTTTTTTTTTTACAAATAGTTACCGAGGTCCGGACCTCGGTGACCTCATAGCTGGCTACGGCCATGACAGTGCGACATATATATCGCACGTGCTACAGCAACAGCTGTCTGTGCGATGGATGGATTTACTTCAGTAGCACTGGTGCGATAGGGATTCGGTTCATATAGATACTCTTATTTTGAAAATCCTGTAGCGGGTCTCATTTCTGCCCACGTGCAGCTCCAGCTAGGCTCCGAAAGCTAGCAACGTTCAGGTGCATATGATACTCTTATTTTGAAAAAACTCTTGTGACAACTCGACGAGTCGTATCCGCCCTATCCGTGCTTCTGCTAGCAGAGCAGCGCGTTGGTCGGTTGGTGCGCACTGCTGCGTTAACACAGCAGTGCGCCTACACGTCCCGAAATAAGTCCGTGGTTCTTTCTCGCAACGGGTCAAATGCATCTACATGCTTTGCACCGTCGCCATTCCTTTATGCGCACATCGCCCGAAATTAACGTTTATGTACCATTACAATCACTACAACGTTAGCAAGCTAACAAGCTAATCCTGATCAGAGGCGCAGAGCCAGCAGACACAGTGTGGAAAGGGAAATGGGGGGGCACTCTCTCCCCTTCCCTGTGTGTGTGTGTGTGCGTGCGTGCGTTTGGAAAGACGATGAAGTCACTAGTCAGGACTCAGGACAGGAGTATTATAGTAAACTGAGGATGGACAGATAATGATGATATTCAAATATAAGCACGTTTCGAGAGGAGTGGAAGTTTGAAGACAGACTAGACTACAATATGATGCGGGGGTGGTGAGTTGAAACAGTGTGTGTGAATGAATGAATGAATGAAAACTTTATTTAACAGATTGCAGAATGGGTACAGTACGGCTCAATACACACAATTGTTAAGGGGATGCAGACCAGAGAAAGACGTTTGTCTTGTTTACATCAGGGTCCCCCATTGTGTGTGTGTCCCAACCGACCCCACTTCTATGTTTCAATAAATTATTTGCATTTAAAACTATTAACGCTGACTCATTCCTTCAGTCCACTCAAAATTATGCTAATATTCCTTATGTTGTTTATGATATTAATTGAAAATAGCATATGAGAGTATCATAGTAATAATAACACATGGCGATATACTAAATGACAGCCAAACATGGCACTGCAACTAAATAACACAAATACAATAGGCACATTTGTGACTGTTACAAATATAACACGTTTTATACTTGTGCTACAAGATTTTGGCCTGTGCTACAAAACTATCAACCTCTGTAGCACCAGTGCTATGTGCAAAAAAAGTTAACGTACAGCCCTGCACCACGTATAAAAAGATCCACCGCACAGAGAAACAAAGCAGACGGTGGTATGGCATTTCCAGATTTCCACCACTATTTTAAGGCATACACTTTAAGACCACTGACAACATGGTTTGATCCCCAAGCATCAGTATCCTGGAGAAATTTAGAAGAAAATATAGTAGCTCCACATAGGCTGAAGGACATAGTGTACACCAAATTATCAATTAAGCAATGCGAACGGAAATTTGGCCCCATAATCACTCATGCAATCCGGATATGGCGTGAAACACAAAAAAAATACTCTATCCCACATAAATGGCATAATCATACTCCCTTATTCAATAACAATGCACTCTTGATTGGAAAATAACCTATAAGATTCCCTAGATGGGAAAAGCAAGGCATACACACATTAGGAGATGTTTTCAACAAACAGGGTTTTTGTAGTTTTCATGAGATATGCAAAAAAAATTATCTCACCAAGTCCTCATATTATTGGCATGTTTGAAGGCTCACGGTGTTCCATTAAGGATATCAATTGTACACCACAGATACCACAAATTCTTCTATGAAAGAGAGACATCGAGAGGTTTTGTTTCAGATTTTTATCATCAATTACTAACGGCCTCGTATGAAACCCTACATCTAGACTCAGTCTGGAGGAGGGATATACCAGACCTGGAGATAGACTTTGACTGGCAAGAAGCCTGGGCAAATGTACGCCTTGCATCAAGGAACCCGGACCATCAACAAATCAATCTTAACTATATTCACAGGACATACTTAACTCCTATAAGACTGAACAAAATGGGTCTTAAACAAGACTCCAAATGCTCCTTATGTACAAATGGGGACGAAGGGACATTTATGCACATGTACTAGGACTGCCCACCAGTTAAGATATTTTGGAAAGAAGTGACCCAGCAATTGTCAAATCTCTTAACTCTGGATATACCTGTACACCCCTCTGTATTACTGCTGAATGATGTCTTTGAGCATGCAGTACCTCCACAGCTAAAGAGATTGGTTTTATCCGGTATCACAGTGGCTAAAAAGCTGATAGCATCACGATGGTTTCAACCGGAAAAAAATTGCCGTAAGGTCTGGATTCTTACATATCTCGATGTGATTTATCAAGAAATATCAACAGCTAGAATTTTGGGTCTCAATGAATCCAAAATGGCAATGTGGTTAGAAGTGGTGGAGAGAATAAAAGCCAGCATATAATAGTAGTGTCTGGTTAGGAACAAATTATAATGGTTGGATTATCCAATGGGGGGTCCGGGAGAGGGGGGTACGAGCTGGAGCATATGTGTATTTGTATATCCTATTGTGTGTTGTCATGTTTGTTTATGTGTTTGTTTAAAAAATAATAAAAAAATAAAATACAAAAAAAGATACCACAAATTCTTCTATGAAAGAGAGACATCGAGAGGTTTTGTATCAGGTTTTTATTATCAATTACTAACGTCCTCGTATGAAATCCTCCAACTAGACTCTGTCTGGAGGAGGGATATACCAGACCTGGAAAGTGACTTTGATTGGCAAGAAGCATGGGCAAATGTCCGTCTTACATCAAGGAACCCGGACCATCAACAAATCAATCTTAACTATATTCACAGGACATACTTGACTCCTATAAGACTGAACAGAATGGGTCTTAAACAAGACTCAAAATGCTCCCAATGTACAAATGGAGACGAAGGGACATTTATGCACATGTATTGGGACTGCCCACCAGTTAAGGCATTCTGGAAAGATGTGACCCATCAATTATCAAAACTCGTATCTTGGAATATACCAGTACACCCCTCTGTATTACTATTGAATGATGTTTTTGAGTTTGCAGTAAATCCACAGCTAAAGAGATTGGTTTTATCGGGTATCACAGTAGCTAAAAAACTGATCGCATCACGCTGGTTTCAACCGGAAAAAATGTGCCGGAAGGTTTGGTTTCTTACATATCTCGATGTGATTTATCAAGAAATATCTACAGCAAGAATTCTGGGTCTCAACGAATCCAAAATGTCAATGTGGTTAGAAGTGGTGGAGAGAATAAAAGCTAGCTTATAATGGTAGTGTCTGGTTAGGAGTGAGGGATAATGGAGGTACTATCCAAGGAGGGGTCCGGGAGGGGGGGGGTTCAAGCTGGAGCATATGTGTGTAGGGTTTTAGAAAATAGGTATTAGGGGTAGGGTTTTAGAAAATAGGTATTAGGGGTATATCCTGTATAAGGCATTGGTATAATTGGTAATTTCGTTGGATATACACTGTACACGGTAAAATATTATTATAGACTTTTTTTTTGTTTTCTGTTTCTGTACTTGCATGTCATTTTAGCCACCTTGATTGTTAGTTTCATTATGCATTGTGTGTTGAGTACTGACTTTTAATAATTTTTGTTTTGCAATAAAAAAAAAAAAAAAAAAAAAAGGTTATTGGCCACCTCCAGCTTGTCTGTGATGAGGGTGTTTTCTGTCTTTATGTTGATGTTTGAAAATCTGGTTTTTAGTTTTTTACTGCAGCCTAGTTGGTTGTTGGCCTTATAAATGGCCTTTTCCAGTGTTTAGCATTGTTTCCTAGCAATGGGGGTTTATATCAATGGAGTCTGTGTCTCTAATTCTCATTTTGACTCATCAGTCTAGTCTCGAGTTCACGAGATCCTCCCTCACTCAACTAAGCCATTCTGATTTGACTGTTTTGCTGACGTGAGTAAGGCACTGGTTGTAGTCACCGCCTACAATCAACAATTCGCTCAACAACAGAGCGAGTGGAATTACTTCCTCAAACGGGTTGACTTGCGCGGGTGCCGACAGAGACAGCAGAGAACGAGCGAGCGAGAGAGAGAGAGAGTAAGAGAGAGAGATAGAGGGAGAGAGAGAGGGAGAGAGAGATAGAGAGGGAGAGAGAGAGAGAGAGGGACACAAGCATTTACACACAACCTCCAGCTACGCGTGCGGGAGTGTGTGTGTAAATGTGTGTGCGCACGGGGATGGAGCTTCTCCACTCGCATATCACTGTCAAAATATCGTTGCATATGCTCCCACGCGTGCGCCCGTATTCCGATCCATGCAATAATATTCACAGGGGTATATATTGTCATTTGAAACAAGTTACCAATGCATTGTCCCGTGGGATTATGCCCCCCCGCGGTGAAATTAATTAGTATCCCCCTCCTCTATCTGTCTATATCTCTCTCTGTCTGCCAGTGCAGACTGTGGGTGACTGTCAAACAGTGGAGGCTGCTGACCAAATTTTTTGGTGAAGCACAAATTATTATATTATATTATATATTAAATTATATTTTTAAAACATCCCCCACTGTGTGTCAGTGGTCAGTGGACACAGATGAAAACATATTAACATTAGGTGACAGCGCACCTGACCAGATGAAATCATATTAGGCGACAGCGCACCTGACCAGATGAAATCATATTAGGTGACAGCCCACCTGACCAGATCAAAACATATTAAGTGACAGCGCACCTGATCAGATCAAAACATTTTAGGTGACAGCGCACCTGATCAGATCAAAACATTTTAGGTGACAGCGCACCTGCTTTAGGTGGCAAGACCACCCGCATTTCATTGTATACCTGTATGCCGTGACAATTAAAACTCTTGACTTGACTTGACCTGACCAGATCAAAACATATTAGGTGAAGGTGACAAGGAAGCCACAGACTCATACCCCCCCGACACTCAACTAACCGCCTCGGACAGTCCTTCATACCAGTGGCCATCAGGCTCCACAACAGTGGGCAGCAACTGCTGCCAGACATCGACCTGGGACTTATAGGAACCCAAGGAGGACAACTTACACTACCTTAGGCATACTGCACCTTATGTGGATACTGTGAATAATGAATAATGTATATTTCAGTTAGTTAGATAGTAAATTATAACACTACCTTATGCATACTGCACCTTATGTGACACTGTGAAAATATATTTCAGTTAGTTAGATAGTAAATTATATTGACCTATTTGTTTACACTGCTTGTGTTGTTTTCACTACCTGTACCCCCCCCCCCCCCTTCCCCCATGCTGCTATGATGCCTGAATTTCCCCAAGGGGATCAATAAAGGAATATCTTATCTTATCTTAAAAGGAAAGATGAAATTCCCTACCTGGGTTCCGTCCTATAGAGGCAAATCATTCCTGTGACAAAATGGGATCCAATGTAATAAAACTAAGTCAACCAACGAACTAGATTCCTGTACCGGATCTCCTCTCTGGTAAACAAGAATACCTTGAAGACTCTAACAGGAGCACTCATTCAAGGGTACTACGACTATGCTTGCACCTCATGGTACCAAAGCACCTCAAAGGCACTAAAAACAAGATTACAAACATCACAAAACAAACTGGTCAGACTACTGCTTGACCTTACTCCTAAAACCCACCTCACCCCTGCCCACTTTGACAACCTAGGATGGCTTAGAGAGTAGACGACAGAGTACAGCAACTTGCAATGGTCCTGGTCTACAAGATACACTACACCACTAAGATACCCATGTGCATGTCGGAATACTTCCCAAAGGTCAGTGAATACCACGACCACAACACCAGAGGGAGTTCCACAAATCATGTTCAACACAGATAAAATAATTTAAAAAGTAAAAAAAAGAAAAAAATAGTCATAACTTAGAAATTAGATTGCATAGGTCTATGAATCGATATCGCGATTCTGTTTTGATGAATTGCCCAGCCCTACAGTGTGTACAGTAAGTTAGCTTGGTGATTATCATTGTGATGTAGGCTAAGCTGGCTAGCTACTGTTAGCATACAAGCTTTTACAAACACTAGCCTACTTACTTTTTCATCCACAACGTTTTTTCTGATCCAGATGCATAAGTCCACTTCTTCATGTTGCTCAGTTGCTGGTTTATACTTCGGCCCTAATGTTGGCGCAAAGTTTAATTTAGCCTGACTTTACTTGTTATAGCTCTACAGCTTACTTCTACTAAACAACAACTAAACTACTTCCTTGCTCTTTCAAACAGTCAAAATGGGTCCATCTGCAGGGTCGGAGGTTAGGTTTAGCTCTGGCCAATCTCAAGTTTCTCAAGTTTCTTTATTAGTTGTCATACAGAAGTACAGAATACTTTTATACAAAATGCTTATTTCAGTTACATTTTGTATAAAAGTATTCTGTACTTCTGTATGACAACCAGGCCACGTGAGCGGATCGGCGCGGCCGAGAAATCCGCTCTTCGCTCTTTAAAGCTTGGTCCGCTCCGCTAATCGTTCATGTTGACCCCGCCCCCAAGTCGCTCTCCGCTCGCTCCCCGCTCACCTTGAATCGAGCGCTCCCCGCTCCCCGCGCCAGATAGCTCGGCATTTTTTTTTTTTTTTTTTGGAGCATGGTGTAAATTAGCTACAACAGTCTACACCCCCTGGGCCCCTTAACAATTGTTTGTATTGAGCTGCATTGTAATTGTACCCATTCTGCAATGTTAAATAACGTTGTTTATCCATTCATTAGCTCTATTAAGCGATGATAGGCTAGCCGAGCCACAATGCTATGGTCGCTGCCATTAACGTTAGCATGTAAGCTAACGTCAACAACAATGGCGTCGATACTTTTTCTAACAGGAGTGAGTGAAGGAGGAGGAGTGAAGCCTGAACATGATATCACAGGTTCACCCTTCTCATTGGTTGAAAATGGCCTTCATGTTTGTACATCGCCATCTGTTGCTTTGGCATTGTACTGCATGTATATTACATCAACAGTGTTAAACCACTGTGAGCGACCTGGAGTGGATTGGAGCGGAGGAGAACTCTCGCTCCGGACGTCGCGCCGACTCATTTTAAAACCCACTCCTCGCTCACGTCAAAACCGGCCGCTCCGCGCCCCGCGCCGCTCACGCTCCGATCCGCTCACATGCACTGATGACAACTAATAAAGAAACTTGAGAAACTTGAGATTGGCCAGAGCTAAACCTAACCTGCAGATGGACCCGTTTTGACTTTGCAATGCAGCAATCTCTGATTGGATTTGCAAGGCTGCCAATCATATTCAACCTCCATGTATTGGATGGCAAGGGCTGTCAATCATTCAATCCTCCATTCAATGGCGAGAGTTTAACTGCACAGACCGTGCTTAGACGAAGTTAATAGCCTATTTCGATTGGCTGTTATTTATTATTTATATAACATTGGGTCACACCTGTGAAGTTTTCTTCACGAATAATTACTGCAGTCATTACTGCAGTGCAGGCCTGCTCAGAGCTGTCAATTTTGTCCATTTTTTAAAAAGAAAAAATTCACTGGCATTTTTTTTACAGAGGAAAACTTTTCTAATAAAAAAATATAAAATAATAATAATTAAAAAAAAGAAAAAATTATATATATATAAATAAAATAAATGTATATATATGTAAATTAATAATAATTATGAATTATGAGTGAATTTGTGTTTCACGTGTTGTCATAGAGAAACCTCCACTGCTGTCAAAGCACTTATGGGTGGAGCCCAGCCCAAAACAGCTTGAAATCTTGAAGTGGAAAAATGCTGCTTTAGAGTACTTGATTAGAAATACAAAACAATGCATTTAAAAAATATATACTTTACAGATGTGTTCCATAGACTCACAGGAATTGTGTAAAGTTGCCCAAATAGTGAAAGGAATAACAATGCATGTCCCCTTTAAGTAATTTCCAAAGTTCACAGGGTTTGTTTTTATTTCCTCACTTTTGTCATTGATGACTTTCTTTTGTGCCAATTTGATCATGGTGTTTACATCGTTTCTTAGCCTGTTCCTTTGTAGTTTGAGTTCAACCATGTGGGCTTGGATGTCACTGTTTGAGCTTTTGGCAAGCTTTGACTGACTTTTATCCAATCACCTGAGCTGTAGAGATCTCCAAATAAATTACATCTAAGAATGTTAAAGGCCAATTAATTGTTGTACATTTTCCGTGGGATTTTTATAAATTTTGGACCTGTACTACATAAGACTTCAGGCTATGGAACCGTTATGTTTTCTAGCTCCTACCTCTCAGCTTTGGGTATGCAAAAAAAAAGAAGAAAAAAAGATCTAGCCCCATTTTTATCCGATCCTTTGACTGCTACGCTGTTTTCCCATCTTTGTACTTTGTTGGCCAGCGCTGTAAAGTATAGGGATTTTCACTGTGCGTTGCGGTGTTTGCAGGGCTATATCTATATTCTATATTATAGCTATGGAGACAATAGGGGGAAGGCTAAGAGAATTATTAAGGACTCGAGCCACCCGAACAACTGCCTCTTTGAACTGCTGCGGTCAGACAAGCGATACCGGAGTCTCAAGGCGAGCACAGAAAGACTCAGAAGAAGCTTCTATCCCCAGGCCATCAGGCTGCTTAACGAACAATGAACACTACACAACAACAACCATCAAACGCACATAGCACACACATCCACACGCACACACTCACTTTAAACAAACACACTGTAGCACCCACTCCCCACACTTTATAGCACACACTCACTTTAAACAAACACACTGTAGCACCCACTCCCCACACTTTATATTTATTGATGAAGGATTGCACTACAACTCGTACACCTTACTGTAAATTGTACCTAAATTGTACCTCATCCCATTTCTGCATTTCTGCTTTGCACTATATAATATTGTACATTAGTACACTGCATAGTATTGTATATTATATGGTAACTCAGTTACGTCTATTCTGCATCGAACATTGTACATATGTCTATACTGAACACTGTGACCTCATTTTCTACTTCTAATTTACATGCTATACTATGTTATTTGATACTATCTTGTCTAGCACAGTCTCTGGAGCGTAACAGTAAGAAGCATTTTGTATGAAAGTATTCTGTACTTCTGTATGACAACTATTAAAGAAACTTGAAACTTGAATACTATGGCTCATTTGACATTAACCATCTATCGTTCAACATGTGAAAAAGAATAAATTCTTTCATGTATACGTTTGCATGTTATACCAAGTTCAAGTTCAAGTTTCTTTATTAGTTGTCATACAGAAGTACAGAATAATTTTATACAAAATGCTGCTTTCTGTTACGCTCCAGAGACTGTGCTAGGCAAAAATAGATAAGTATAAAATAAGTATAGCAAGTATAAAATAGAAGTCAAGTACGTAGACAACAATTTTCAGTATATACATATATACAATGCTCAATGTAGAGTAGAAGTAACTGAGTTACCATACATTAATACTATACAGTGCAAAGCAGAAGTGGGATGAGGTACAATTTAGGTACAATTTACAGTAAGGTGTAATGAGGTATGGGTTGTAGTGCAAATTCTTTACCAATAAATATAAAGTGTGCTTAGGTGTTCTAAAGTGGTTAAATAATAATAATAATAATGCAGGACCTGTTGCAGAGGTCTTTATTCGGCATGCAACGACACTCAATGTTTTAGCGGTACACACACAGCGGTTAGTTTTTAGCACACACACCGGAACACACACGCATGCATTGTCTCTTTAGAATCGCCGATGCGATTCGTCTCTGCGATTACCCATCCCGTCATCCTTCCCCCCCAAGGGCAGCCGGGAGCAGACAGGCGTCAACGTGAGCCGCGCCAGGGGACCAATCCAAGTGATCCTGTCCGTCTTCGTCAAGGACGCCACAGCGTTAGCGATCTGTTGTTGTGCATGTTTTTCCATTGGGTTTATCTTATCGGGGGGGAAACCCTTGCGAGCACGGGGAGAACATGCAAACTCCACACAGAAAGGCCTGGGAGATACCCCACCTGGGTACCTGGCATCATGGAAACCTGGTCCCCAAGCGAGAATCGAACCCTGGACCTTCTTGCTGTGAGGCGACAGTGTTAACCACTACACCACCGTGCCGTGGGTGCTGCAGTGAGTTGTATGTTTAAAGTGAGTGTGTGCGTGTGGATGTGTGTGCTGTGAGTGCATTTGATGGTAGTTACATAGTGTTATTGTTCGTTGAGCATCCTGATGGCCTGCGGATAGAAGCTTCTTCTGAGTCTCTCTGTGCTTGCTATTAGACTCCGGTATCGCTTGCCTGACCACAGCAGTTCATAGTTTCAGAGTGATCCTGGCTAATTCCTGGTAACTGTGTTATCGAGCAATACGTGAATTCTGCTAATAGCGTTTCAAATTCAAAGGTATATAATAAGTATTATGTTTCATCATCGATGCATGAAATGGGGGGGGTGGGGTCGTTTTTTGATACTTTGATCGGCAGTAACGGCTTTCGTTTTGAATACTACATACGTTGATCGGCCGGATCTATATGAAAACATTGTAGGATCAAGGGGAAATTGATGTCATATAGTCTTTACGTTTACTAGGAGGTATCCCAAAAAGAATATTCCAATTGTCTGATCGCGATTTCCAGTATTGATGTCGATTGGGTCCCTGACACGAAGTGCACAGGATATGCCTCAAGTGTGCTGAACGTGTTTCGAAGTGGTCAGATGAAGCGATTCACTCGGCTTGGTCTAAAAACTGCGCCCAACCATATACGGTGTAACACAGAGTGTGAAATAAGGTTTCAAAAGGTGGGCGATACTGCCAACTAGCAGGATGCGGCCGGTATTGCACTTTTGGGATTTCCGAATGACTTCCTATGGTATCACCGAGGTCCGTGGATAAATAATGAATAAAAAATTGAATAAAAGAAAAAACTACCAAAACCTCAGAAATCTCTGGTCTGGCAGCCAACGCATGGCGAGTTAACCCGAGAAATCTTGGGTCTGGCCAACAATGTGTTAAGAGGTTAACGTGGACACCACACACTCTGTCCTTTAATATGGACGCTGCACTCTCTGTCCTTTAACGTGGACACTGCACACTCTGTCCTTTAACGTGGAGGCTACACACTCTCTGTCCTTTAACGTGGACGCTGCACACTCTGTCCTTTAACGTGGACACTGCACACTCTCTGTCCTTTAACGTGGACACTGCACACTCTCTGTCCTTTAACGGCTTCTTGAGGAACGGGTTCTAATTAACCGTTTTGTAGCATATACTGTGAAACATTCACCAATTTCTAGCTTCTCTGTGACTTTGTGGTTAAGTCAATGTTATGGTTAGGGTTAGGTTAAGATTAAGGTTATGGTAATGGTTAGGATTATGGTTAAGGTTAGGGTTAGGATTAGAGTTCATGAGTCAATTATAGGGATGTCCGATATTATCGGCCTACCGATATTATCGGCCGATATAGACATTAAAATATGATATCGGAAAATATCGGTATCGGTTAAATTTCGGTAAAAAATCCAATATCGAGCATCCCTAGTCATTTACATAAATGTGTGCATAGACGTAGCCTACGCGCACACACACACACACACACACACACACACACACACACACACACACGCACACACACCACCTGTACTATGCCAGTAGCTCATGATGCTCTCTGTAGACAAATCAATGGTCCAAAACTTGTCCCAAAATACTCTGTAAAGCATTGATTCAGGCCTAAGTAACCTTTCAAACATAGTGATTTGTTCCCTAATAGATTGTGCTATGCAGAGAGCTTAAGTGTAGGATCTTTATGAGGGCAGTCAAATAAAACCTGCACACCTGTTTGCTCATCCAATATCTAGGACTAGGAGCTTAAAGAGCGTGAAAGAAGCTGCTGTTTGACAAAGAAACAGCTGAAACACAGGACTGATTAATAACAGGAGGGGAGCCACCACATCAATAATACAATAGAATATCTGCACTATGTTCATATTTTACAAGGTTTAAACCACCAAAAACACTCACCACTCAAACAACATTTAGCAGAGAATTATCATGTTCATCGACTGACAAAAATGTGATGATCTATGAAATGGAAGAAGGATAGGCTAGAGAATCAACATTTCCACAGCTGATATGTCAGTTACTCATTCACTTGAATCCTTTAGACAGAAAAAACGTCCATTTTAAGTTTTTAAAACGGGTGACATATTCCATTACCACTTAAAGCTACTTTGAGAGTGGCCTTGCATTTTCAGGTTTAAAGGTTCAATTTGCTATCAATTCATGAAGTGGAATTTCTTCAAAATAAAAACATTGAAAAACATTTGGCATGAAAGGGTTGACTTTTCCAGCTTCCAAGGAATGCTCCATCATTGGCAAATAAAATTTAACTTCTATACATTTAGAACTGAAAGTGAATTGATCCCAACTATCTTTTTTCAGGTGATATATGACATCCCCATTCCGGATGTTTTGATTAGCTATAGGTAGAGTTACTGTATGTTGGTTGTTTAAAACCTTTCAAAATGGACTTATGTGGTTCTTACTGGAACATGGAGCAGGCCTATCACTGGTACTATGGAACATGGAGCTGGCCTATCACTGGTACTATGGAACATGGAGCTGGCCTAGCACTGGTACTATGGAACATGGAGCTGGCCTAGCACTGGTACTATGGAACACGGAGCTGGCCTAGCAGGGGCATAACTATGGGGGGGAACACTGGAAAATTTCCCCAGCATGATTTCAGAATGGAGTTATTGTCCCCCCCACGTTTTTACCGTCCAAAAACAATGTAACATGATAATAAACGGTGACGCGACGCGGCACTTTGACCACATGGAAAAACGGCTGCTTGTTCCATCTCTGAGCTCAGGTCTTCATCATATCTATGTCTGTCACTATAGCCAATTGAAATGCTAGAAATGGTCACGTGGACTGGGAGAACCAATGGAATTTCACTTTCACTTCCACGTTTGGGATGCGATCATGCGAGCGAACGTTTGCAAAAATGTGTTAAAAAAAACAAAACAAACGTCTTTGGATAGCTTCTTTGCAACGGGGAAATACCAACTGATGAGCCAGAAGAGGAGCCTACGACCTATAAAGCTTCTTTTAATAAACAGGAGTCATACTTAAAATACAGGTTTATCGCAACAGGTGACTCTCGCGTGTTGACATGGCAACACGAGGCAATGACGCAACTGTGTTCAAGTTGCAGAAGATAAAGTAGTTGCATTCAACGCGAGTGGACATTTGACATGTTTCAAAGTTGGGATTTTGGAGGACCGAAACAATAATAAGCCCCGGTCAGGGGTTCATTATGGTGAGTTGTGTTTTAATAATAATAATAATACATTCGATTTATAATACACCCGCCGAGGTGCTGCAAATCAAATGCCCACCCTACTGATCTGTTCATGTGTTATAATAATAGTAATACATTCGATTTATAATACACCGGCCGAGGTGCTGCAAATCAAATGCCCACCCTACTGATCTGTTCATGTGTTATAATAATAGTAATACATTTGATTTATAATACACCCGCCGAGGTGCTGCAAATCAAATGCCCACCCTACTGATCTGTTCATGTGTGAGCAAACCTAATTGCCGACCCCTGGCCTAGAGGCTTTTAAATACAACAAGGTCATAGACAGATATTTCACAGCGAGAACCATGGATAGTAGGACGACCGGTTTGCGGCTACGGCCGCAGCGGCACCCCCTCCAGCGGATTCCGATCTCAGTACTGGTCCCGGACAAGCCCTGGCTCCACGATGACCACTGACCACGCCCCCTAATCTGTCCCCTGCACCACTAGCAACAGAGTTACGCCACTGTGGCCTAGCACTGGTACTATGGAACATGGAGCTGGCCTAGCACTGGTACTATGGAACATGGAGCTGGCCTAGCACTGGTACTATGGAACATGGAGAAGGCCTAGCACTGGTACTATGGAACATGGAGCTGGCCTAGCACTGGTACTATGGAACATGGAGCTGGCCTAGCACTGGTACTATGGAACATGGAGCTGGCCTAGCACTGGTACTATGGAACATGGAGCTGGCCTAGCACTGGTACTATGGAACATGGAGCTGGCCTAGCACTGGTACTATGGAACATGGAGAAGGCCTAGTTTGGACTACATATCTGATGACTCAGATTCACAACGGTTGTTTTGAATCTAAATTACATCTACATCACAGGAGGGAGAGAGATAAGGAGAGAGAGAGAGAGAGAGAGAGAGAGAGAGAGAGAGAGAGAGAGAGAGAGAGAGAGAGAGAGAGAGAGAGAGAGAGAGAGAGAGAGAGAGGGGGGGGGGGGAGAGATAGAGAGGTGAGAGAGGGTGTGTTTGTGTCTGGCTTGGCTCCATGCGGAGAAGCTGACATTAAATCATGCATTTTGTGTGTGTGTGTGTGTGTGTGTGTGTGTACATGTGTGTGTGTGTGTGTGTGTGTGTGTGTGTGTGTACATGTGTGTGTGTGTGTGTGTGTACATGTGTGTATTGATTAGCTTACACAGCTTTATAGCACAGTGTTGTAAATGTCATGTTTTTCACAGGCCTCTGTTTGATATAAACATGATTAAAGTATTTGCTTGCTAACACAGATTGCAAGCAGCAAATGGTTAGAATCAGACGATTACTCAGCAATTAGGAACCGCATAGATGACTATATGGCCTCTGATCTATGAGTGCAAACAAAGTGTTTCCTCTCTCCCGTTCTGTGTATTCAGTGAGTTACGTGTGTGTGTTTCTGTGTGTATGAAACAGACAGAACGTAACTATGAAAAAATTAAGGCTTTTCTTGTGCCCCTGCCTCTACTATCATAGCAAGTAAAACAAAAAAGAGGCATATGGTGTATGAAAGAATGTACAAAAAGGATCCAAACTAATAATGCTAGAATAATTGAGAAGTAGTCTGCACAGTAGATAATACTCCTGTGAAAATGTATTTGTGTTACCACTGCAGTAATGTTTCAAGTGCATACTCTTCTTCAGACTATACTAATCTACTTCAGATTATACTAGGTTAATTCTACATGTACCCAATGGGCCACTGGTATGGGTGGTTTGGGGATCCAAAAGTAGTAGTCGGCTCGTCCTGTCTATTGTCTTTTAGGCCACAGGTGAGTGATTCCCTTACTCAATTATGGAGTTGCATCTCCATCTAGTGGCTGAAATATAAAACTGCCTCAGTATTGAAACACCATTCTTATATATTCCCTCATTTTGTGTTTTGATGATGAGATAAGATAATTATTGATCCCCTTGGGGAAATGCTGGCATCATAGCAGCATGGAGGAGGGGGGAGGGGAGGTACAGGTATGGACAGTAGTAGAATGGACAATAGTAGAAAGACATAAATATTGGCAATACAATTACATCTGAATATAAAATATGAGAACAATAAACAGCGTAAACAAAGGTGCAGATGAGGGTTTGTATGTTACAATAAATATAGGCAATAAATATTCGTAATCTGAATATATACTATATACTCTTATGAGTAAGAGTAAAAGTAAACAGTATACACAAGGTCCCCTAATTGGCATGATATGTCATACGTTGTAGTCCATGCAGGTTTTAAGAGTCAGGCACACTTAGTGGTCAGACATTCCTAATAGTTCTGCAGCCGTTAGTTCTCCAGCAGGAGTCCATGCCCACAATTCTGGAGCCTGCTGGCACGAAGAACTCCCAGAGGTTAGTGGAGAGTCGGGGGAGGGGGGGTTAGCGGCCAGCTTCCTTCTCATCCTCCTCTCTGCCACCAACTGTAGTTTGACCAGCTCGACTCCCACCACAGAGCTAGCCTTCCTCACTAGCTTGTTCAGTTTGTTGGTGTCCCTCAAGTTGATGTAGCCCCCCCAGCATGGATGAGAGTCAATGAGAGAGAGACTAGTGTGTAGTCTTATTTTGTTTATGAGAAATATTTATACTTTACATAAACCATGTGTGCCTCTTTTTGCAGCTGGTGCTTATTAGTGATGGTCATGGCTATGGCACTAGACAAGCCTTGAGGGGTTGGTTCGCCCTGCCGAGACCCAGAACTGAAGCCTTAAAGAAAACTGTAATGTACAGGGCAATGTCCTACTGGAATAGACTTCCACAATATTTGGTTTCAATTACCAGTAAGGTGGGATTCAAGAGGAGACTAAGAGTGGCTGTAATGCAGAAAGAGATTGATTTTGGTTGGGTCTAATCTGTGTCTAATGAATGGGTTCTTGTGTTGGGTTATGTGTTGATTTGGAATGTCTTTGTCTAGTGGTTATGATGAGTATTAGAGTATGAGTGTATGGAATGTCGTGCTGTTTTTGAGCACGTTTTAGTTTTCTCTGAGATGTCTCCGTTTGTTGTTTTATTGATATTTGTTGTTTTATTGATATTTGATTTGTTCTATATGTTTGTATATTTGTTATTGTTCTATATTAGAAAATGTGGCATACATATTTGTTTGTATGTCTGATTTTGATTGGTTTAATGTTCTATAATTGTTTGTATATTTTATTGGTGTTTTATTGATATTTGTTTTGTTTTTATGTTGTTTTATTGATTATTCTTGTTTAATTTTATATGTTTGGATCCAGACCCCAGGAAGAATAGTCGCTGCTGAGGCAGTGACTAATGGGGATCTGAAATAAATAAATAAATAAAGCATACAAACTCAAAAAAGAGGACATTGGCTACTACAGAAAGGTAAAATGACTGCAGCAGTCTATTGCACATATTAAAGGACTGCTTCGCCCAGTCTAATTTGTTGTTCAGGTGTACTCCAAGGAACTTGTACTGTATGTCTCCACCATATCCACCTCATCCCCTTGGATGGTGATGGGAGTTGGGGGGGGGGGGGCTCTTCTTGCCTCTCCGATAGTCCACCACCAGCTCCTATATTTAGCATTTCGTTTTTTTCAGACTATATATTAGATTAGATTTAGATTATTGGCTTAGATTATATATTGTAACTATTATTGTAGGGCAAATATTTCTGAGAGGGCATACATACCCTCATCTCGCACCTTGTTGACCATTATACACATGTCCAGAGTTAATTATGTTATGTTAAGCATATTGATTTGTTATATTGTTTACACTGCTTTTTACTACCTGTACCTCCCCTCCCCCATGCTGCTATGATGCCTGAATTTGCCCAAGGGGATCAATAAATTAATATCTTATCTTATCTTATCCTTGCTGATGTTGGGTAAGAGGTGGTTGCTGTCACTCCACCTTACAAAGCTATCCACCGGGGCTCTGTACTCGTCCTTGCTGTCATCTGTGATATAACTTACAATGGAGGAGTCATTTGAGAACTTCTGTAGGTGGCACCTACAGGACATATGCACATCTGACTGACTGCCCTGCAGTCTAACATACCGTGGTCTGTTGGTGAGGTAGTCAGTGATCCAGGCCGCCTATACTGTAGCTTATTCCCAGCGGAAGAGTGCTGCCGAGTGCTTCCGCGTTTTCCCTGATTGGCTGCGACACGCCCCGCGGCAGCGCGGCAACCGCAGAGCGGAGCGGCAGAGCTTGCGGCATTATGTAGCCGTAATCCCAGATGTTTTTCATTTGACGCTTAGCTCAACTGGCAGCGCTGCATTGCTGTGGATCCGTTGGTGACAAGTTCAAATCCCTTCAATTTTTTTTTTTTTTTTTTTTTTTTTAACATGCATTCTTTCGCCGGTTAAGTTTAGGCATGTTAACTTTAAGCATTGTTTCGGAGTTGGTTATGGTTAAGGTTAGGCATTGTTTCGGAGTTGGTTAAGGTTAGAAGGGTTAAGTTTAGGCGCTGTTAAGGAGCTGGTTAAGGTTAGAGTTTGTCTTAGAGAATGGCAATATTCTTTCGGAGTTGGTTATGGTTAAGGTTAAGGTTAGGCATGGTTAAGGTTAAGGTTAGGCATTGTTTCGGAGTTGGTTAAGGTTAGAAGGGTTAAGTTTAGGCGCTGTTAAGGAGCTGTTTAAGGTTAGAGTTTGTCTTAGAGAATGGCAATAGACAGCCTATTTCCGCGCTGCAGCGCGAGGCAATAGACAGCCAATTTCCGCGCTGCAGCTCTCTCGCGCTGCCGTGGTCACATGGGCGTCATGGCCAATCAGAGAAAACGCGGAAGCACGCGACGCACTCTTCCGCTGGGAATAAGCTACACGCATCCAGGCCACCAGGCCATGCTCCAGCTGCATCACCATGAGCTTCTCTGCTCGCTGCAAGGGCTAGATGGTGTTGGAAGTGCTGGAGAAGTTAAAGAACATGATTCTCACTGAGGTGCGTTGTCTATCCAGGTGTGTGTAGGCTCTGTGGAGTATGGCAATGTTAGCCTGTTTCAGTTCCAGTTTAAACTTTATTTGAACAGGGACAGCACACATTAATGAACATACATGTAAATGTGTGAGACAGTGTTAGCCAAAGCAAATTTTCAACTGATGTCCCTGGGCCTGCTGTTAAAAAGCCGCTAAAAAAGAAAGCATAACATATATGGCATACAGTTAATTAAGAACAGGTTAAAAACACATCATGAAAAATATATACAGCAGACATGTACAGACAATGTACAAACAATAATACTACATATTAGGTATATGATCATACATGTGGGCAAGAAAACATAGGGTTAGAGTTATGCAGGGCTGTTGTGTTCACACGTGTAGTTATTTCTTAACCATGTTTTGAGATTGTGTTTGAATGATCGTGTGTTTCAATATTGTGGATGTAGGGGTCAAGGGAGTCATGCACCAGGGGCTTGACCAGCAGGACCAGCCTCTCAACGGTCTTCATGACATTAGAGAGACTGACCTGTAATTGTTGAAGATGCTATGGTGTCCCTTCTTGGGCACTGGGATAATGCAGGAGGTCTTCCAGAGTTGGGGAACCATCTCCAACTTCAGGAGGGGTTAAAGAGGCACTGAAACGGTGCTGCCAGCTGCCCGGTGTATGCCTTGAGCACCCTGGGGTTGTTGTTTTCTGGTCCTCTGGTCTAGTTTACGCTGATCTTGGAGAGCTACCTCCTCACAGAAGAAGGTCTATCCCCAGGCCATCAGGATGCTCAACGAACAATAACACTATGTAACAACCATCAAATGCACTCACAGCACACACATCTACACGCACACACTCACTTTAAACAAACAACTCACTGCAGCACCCACTTTACACACTTTAGAAGACCTAAAACACACTTTATATTTATTGGTAAAGAATTTGCACTACACCCATACCTCATTACACCTTACTGTAAATTGTACCTAAATTGTACCTCATCCATTTCTGCTTTGCACTATATAGTATATTGTATTAGTATATTGTATACAGGGCCGCCTCAGGGGGTGTGCGAGCAGTGCGGTCGCACAGGGCCTCGCGGGAAGGGGGGCCTCGCAGACCTAAAATCTAGTTTTGCTTATATGCTTATATATTTCACATTAGACACGTTTGTAGAATGTGTCTGACTTGTTCCGGGCTCTGCGGCTCTGCAGATATACTATTGGCGCTCTGTGGCTCTGCAGATACACTATTGGCCGGCGTGCGTCTGACTATTTCCACAGGAGCGGTGCAGCATTGGTGGTTATGCCAGCCAAGACGAAGAGGACGGTCGTTCGGCAGATGGACTGAAGATGAAAGTTGTTGCATGTTAGAAAGTTCATCAGGCTAGCCATGTCGGCTTAGCTAAAGGCAGGGACAGCTAGTTAGCTTTAGCTATGTTATCGAGTGCTAACGTGTGTTCAGTCGGGCTAGCCATGTCGGCTAGTAGCTTAGCTAAAGGCTAACTAGCGTAGCTAACGCTAGCTAACTAGCATTAGCTACGTTATCGAGTGCTAACGTGTGGTTCAGTCGGTCTAGCCATGTCGGCTAGCAGCTTAGCTAAAGGCTAACTAGCGTTAGCTAATGCTAGCTAACTAGCGTTAGCTACGTTAGCGAGTGCTAACGTGTGTTCAGTCGGGCTAGCCATGTCGGCTAGTAGCTTAGCTAAAGGCTAACTAGCGTTAGCTAACGCTAGCTAACTAGCGTTAGCTACGTTATCGAGTGCTAACGTGTGGTTCAGTCGGGCTAGCCATGTCGGCTAGTAGCTTAGCTAAAGGCTAACTAGCGTTAGCTAATGCTAGCTAACTAGCGTTAGCTACATATCGAATGCTAACGTGTGGCAGATAAACTAGGACACCCAAGTTCATCCCAACAGGGGACAATATCATGGATGCTGTGAACTTTTTCATCTCCACGGTAGAAAATGCGTCGACGTCGTCTCCTTCCAACTTTGCCATTGATTCGGCGTTAGGGTGAGTTTTTCATGCAATCTATTCAGTTCCCGCGTGGTCTCTGTCTCTCTGTTTCTCTCTTCTGTTGTGCTGCACCCGCCGTGGTGTGTCTCTGTCTCTCTGTCTCTCTCTCACTCTCTCTCTCTCTCTCTCTCTCTCTCTCTCTCTCTCTGGCCTTGCTCTGGTGGAGGGTGTGCCATCATGTTAACGTTAGCCTCAGTTAAACCTTGCGACGCCTCGTTAGATGAAGCTGTGTTCTGAGGTGTCCTGTGTTCTGAGCTGTGTTCTGAGCTGTGTTCTGTGCTGTGTTCTGCATGTGTTCTGTGTTCTGAGCTGTGTTCTGAGCTGTGTTCTGTGTTCTGAGCTGTGTTCCGAGCTGTGTGCTGAGCTGTGTTCTGTGCTGTGTTCTGCATGTGTTCTGTGTTCTGAGGTGTCCTGTGTTCTGAGCTGTGTTCTGAGCTGTGTGCTGAGCTGTGTTCTGTGCTGTGTTCTGCATGTGTTCTGTGTCTGAGCTGTGTCTTGAGATGTGTTCTGAGCTGTGTTCTGTGTTCTGAGCTGTGTTCTGAGCTGTGTTCTGTGCTGTGTTCTGAGATGTGTTCTGTGTTCTGAGCTGTGTTCTAAGCTGTGTTGTGTTCTGAGCTGTGTTCTGAGCTTATATAGTGCTTTTACTAGCTATATTATATTTCTCTCTCCTCTGGTCAGGGACAGACGTGCAGCGATAACACTGTATATTGACTGTAGAAACGGGAGCTCTCTCTCCTCTCTCGCTCTCTCTCTCTCTCTCTCTCTCTTGCTATATGTTGACTGTATCATGCCCAGCCTCGGGCAGCGCTATTATTTAAGAATATGTTGACTGTAAAAAAAAAAAAAAAAAAAAATTATATACATTTTAATTAAATTTTTTTTACTTTAGGGGGGGGGGGGGGGGGGGGGCTCGCGTTTAAATCTTGCACAGGGCCTCGCATTTCTCCCAGGCGGCCCTGATTGTATAGTATTGTATGGTACTCAGTTACTTCTACTCTGCATTGA